>NC_090872.1:742126-745337 GCF_036669935.1 Montipora foliosa | reverse complement strand
TTTCGAGGTTGTATATGCTCCGCGACATTTCGATGTTAATGCGCCGTGGCATTTTCTGGAGGTTTCGCTTGCCCGCATGATTGGGATGACATGTTAGCCGCTTTCTCCCTGTCCAGCCATACGTCAGGTAGTACCTATGCCTAGGGCACACAGTGAATTCTTCTATCTGTTTTTCGGTGGGGAAAATATATCCGCCACGGTTAAATAGGACATCAGCTTCGCTACAAATCCGTACTTCCGCTTACGCCAAGTGCGAAAAAATGGTTGGATAAGTCGTTGTCGCAAGCCTTCACAGGAATGATCGTAATGTCATCATGCCCTGGAGCCGGTCCACAAGACGAATCCTCCGAATAAAATGAACAACTCATTTTCGAGATTCATGTGTAGCGCGCAGTTTTGTTTCATTCTTTTCACAAGAGCGTTAATAGGCTTTTAATGATGATTGACAGGTGAATTACAGAAGTAAATAATGGATACTAGTTTTTGTTCGATCGACATTTCATCGTTATGGGTAATTGCTTCATCATATGTACATGACTAATACGTTTACATTTTTCTATCCATCAAGCAAAGAAAATTTCTCATTGAAGTTATCTTCTAAATCTATTAATCGTTTCGCGCAGGGTTGTAGATTTCAAAGATATATAGCCACTTCGAATCTCTGCTGCTTCTGATCATGTGCCACTCTATATATTTATCGAAAAAACTGATTTGTAACTTAAATACCATTATCATCATAAGTTCGTTTTTACTTTGATACAGTTGACAGAGACGGAATTTGTTGGAAGAAGTCTGATCTGTCTTTTTTCGTGTAACAACATATATTATGCATTTTTCTCAAGAGTAACATAAAGAATTCTGTAACTGTGGGAATATAGTTCAATATTGTTTAACTTGACACACTTCACAGAAAAGAGATCTGAATTCATTGCTCTCCTTAAAAAAAGACAAGACAAGCCAAACAGTTTCTGCCGCTAGATAACGCCAGCTTTGAAACATGAAATCTGATAGCGTCGTCTTGTGCGCTAAGCAATATGCGAGTTTATGCAAATTTATAACAAAAAAAGAAACATTGCATTGGAGCAGCGAACTCTTTATTTTTTTGAGGGGGAAAATCTGGATATAAGAATTAAAATAATTGTATCTACCCGTTTTCGTTTCATAGAATTTGCCTTTTTTAAATTATTGCCATCAAAGAGTGCGTGACCTTACAGGATGACATGACAAATAATGCTCTTTTTTACGAAGGAAATATAACTGAAACTCTCGCTGAAATCGCTTCTGAATTTATAGATCCCAGAATTCTGCTTCTTGATTTGGAAAGATGGATGGATTAGCAGTTTTTAGCACTGGTTTTTTTCGGAATAAAGCGCCGCCGATTCGAGAAAAATAATTAAGAAAAACTAGTCAAAAAAGCGTTGGAAAATTGAGAAACTTGACTACTACAACTTGTTTTCTGTGTGGTAAGCTAACAAATGTTTCAAAAAGGCCACTAGTTGTTTATCATAAGTATTTATAAGTCCAAGTAATAGGATCTTGAAGATGACAGCTTTCATGAGGCAGTTATAATTTTTACGCGTTTACGATGTTAAGTGTCTAAATTAACGTCATTTATTCAAAATTAACGGCCGGCTTTTTAGGGGGGTGGTCTGATCTCGAAAACGAAAAGCTCTAGAAATCTAAGAATATTGCCTTTCAACATTATTGATGGAATGTATTACACAACCAAAATATGGAAGGAATCGGCCGACCCCGATCCGGGAGGTCTGCCCTGTTTTCTCTGGCAATGGCTCTTAAAACCAATGAATGAAATTGAAGAAATGGATGATGACTCGGAAGAAATTCATTGTAATGGTCTGTTACACAGGTATATAAAAAGACCTGCTTGCCTTGAAAATGTTACTTTAGCTGACTGGGCTGCTTTGTATGATTTATGCCAGAAGTCCTTTACAAAAAAGTCAAAAAGTGTGGATGTAGACAATGTCCCTTTGGAGACATTAGATGATGAAATCAATGATGATGAACTTTTGGATTGTGCCAAAGAGACCTTGCAAATTGAAAAACAAGGAAAACCCAAAAGCGTTTGAAACCAAGGATAATTAGAAGTGTTTGGTTCAATGTAAAATCTCAACCAGAAAAAACACTACCGTGAGCCTATTATACTTTTTACTTCATGAAGAAATGAAGCTGATTTGAAAGGGAGCAGTTCTTCATATCAGGAGCATTACCTTCTGTTGAAAGAACAAATAAATGAACAAATGTTACAGTATGCTATATGTAGTGAAGATCTAACTGAGATAGAACTACATTTACAAAATGTAGACCAGTTTAATGTAATAGCACCCAACACACAAAATATTGAATTGCAAGATGAAGCTGAGGGTACTGAAGATTTACATCCTGATTTCAGTGAAAACTATGACTTGTCTGATGATCCAGGCATCCCATCAGCAGCACTGAATAATGAGCCACTGATATTAAATGAATTACCAGATGATGATTATCGTCAAATGGCCCAGACTCTAAATAAAGAGCAGAGGGAATTTTTTTATCACATTTTACATCAGATTAAAACCTCAGAAACCCCTTTTTACTGTTTCCTGACTGGAGGAGCTGAGGTTGGGAAATCACATCTAACAAAGGCTTTGTATCAGGCAGCACTTAAATATTGTAACACTAGAGCTGGTGATGATTTTCATCAGGTAAAAGTTCTATTATTAGCACCAACTGGAAAAGCTGCATATACCATTAAAGGCAACACTGTTCATAGTGCTCTTGCTGTTCCTGCCAATCAATCCCTGAGAAGTTATAAAAGGCTTGATTCAAGTAGACTGAACACCTTGAGAAGTCAATTTTTAGGTGTCAAATTGATTTTTGTAGATGAAATCTCCATGATAGGAAATAGCATGTTTGCCATACAGCTAAACAATAGACTTAAAGATATAAAAGGTTGCACAGAAGATTTTGGAGGTGTAAGCATCAATGCTATTGGTGATTTATTCCATTTAGAGCCTGTTATGGATTGGTATATTTTTAAAGACCTAAAAAGTTTAGACTATGCAGTTCTTGCCCCAAACTTATGGTGTCAACACTTTAGAATGTTTGAACTGAATGAAATAATGCGTCAAAGAGACAGCAAACTGTTTGCAGAACTACTTAATAGGTTGCGTGAAGGTAAACACACGGAAAGTGACATTTCAAAACTTAAAGA
>NC_090872.1:734626-737126 GCF_036669935.1 Montipora foliosa | reverse complement strand
CACTCCTTCAGCCCCCAGTTCAACCACTCGCTCAGCCGCTATCGCAGCTGAAAGTACAGCCGCTACTTCAGCCGCAAGTTCAACCACTCCTTCAGTTGCACCTTCACCGACACCATCAACAGCTTCAGCTCCATGTCTCATTGGATATCTACAAAACGTAACTTCAAACATGATTTCTTCAAAAGGATCGGAATACATTTTATTCACGGTGCAGAAACATGATTCTCCGGTGAAAGCTGTATGCTTTTCGCCAAAAAAAAACACAAACAACAAGTTGAAAGCAAGGCTGAAAGCAAAACTAACAAAATTTGTCCCTCCTCCAAGCGAGGAAGATGTCATCTGGGTGAATAAAAATACGGAGATTGACGACGCACGAGACACGGAGGTCAATTTTTCATTCCGAAAAGTTGAAAATGAGACAGCTACCATAACTACAACAAAAGATGTTGCTGAAATCAAAGTAAACCAAATCGTTACCATCCGGGGCCTTTTACTGTTTGGAGAGAAGAAACCAGAACAAATGCTAAGTAAGCCACACCTTACGAAACTAGAAACTTCTTTAGTTGACGACTACGGCTCAATACCTGTGACGCTGTGGAACAAACAAGTAAATACTGCCCGAGATGGCCAACACTCGAAATACAAAACATCCGCGTACGACAATATAATGGCCAAAAGTACTTGTCCTCCTCTACCGAAACCAAATTATTACTTTCCAAACATCAACTTAGTCAACTAGAGCCACAAGCCATTCATCAAGCGAAAGAGACTCTCAAACGTCAAATACAAGAAGCTGAAGGTTCTCTACGCCCAAGTGCTCATCGTTGAAATCTTGAAGTATTTCACCTGCGTCAATTGCAAGAAAAAGGTTCAATCACGCCATGAGTCGCCAATGCTGAAATGTACCAATTGCAACTGCCATTTTCTCAAAAACAGAAGCTCAAAGAACACAGCAGCAAGAATTTCTATTCAAGGAGATGGTCAAACGTCATGGTACACATTGTTCACACCCAGGATCCAGGCAACCGTAGACTACATGAGTACTAATACTAATGAGAAGAACGTGGACCAAATGGACGAAGAAGAACTGAGTCAAGTAATTCTTTTGTGTAAAGATTTGAAATTTACGGTGACTCCTACCAATGTAATCACCAATGTTACCTTTACCTAGATGACCTCCCGTTATCATCAGCTGTAGCTAACCAGTAGTAACTAACCAACAGTTTTTACACAATATCTAACTGTTACCGTAAATTGTTATAAATGGAGATGTGAGATACCGTGATCAGTGTTAGTTTTGACTTCACTGATTTATACTAGCTGTCACCTATGTTGCATTTCACAATTTAAAAAGACGAAAAACCACTAAGTAAACTAATTTTTTGATCTTAAGGTTTGAAATTGACGGTTACTCCTACCAATGTTTCCTTTACCTAGATTACCTACCGTTATCGTATATGATGACGTTAGTTTTCACTTTATTTTGTACTTGTCACCAATGTTGCATTTCTCAGCAAGGAGGCAATTAACCACTACAATAATAAACGAACAAAAGTTGAGTGAAGTACTTGCAAACACTTTGAAATAAATCAGTTGGGTTTTCGTTACACAAAACGAGTTTTAAAAATGTTACTTAGGAAGTTTTACAACCCTTCAACCCCACATTTATTGTAATCTTTCACAGAGCGAAACTCACAATTTATGTTTAGATATTTCTGGATTTGTCATAGTTCCTAGTTTTGGAGATTTGGAGGGAGTAGATTAGGTCTTAAGACCTAATTTTAACCACGCGCTGTTCAGTATTTATTTTAGTGCGTAAACAGTCCCTTTCTGCAAGAAATTCTTGGATGAATAAGGAACAATCATACAAAATTCCACTTCTCGGACAGAACTGTCTGCAATTGCACATTGAAAGTATGTCATAAATTGCGTCGATCCTATAAAAAACCCGCACAAAATACAGTCTGGTAAATAATGTCACGCTACCCAGTCTGCAAATGTCGGAAGAAAATTTACACTAAATGATTTCATTACTTCCAACTCCGGTTTATGGCCACCAACAAACGAAGTTTTACGGATCCACATAACATAATGACAAAGTCCAGTATTATACTGTAGAGTTACGATTAGCAATTTGAGGTTCCCTCTTTGAACTAAGATTTGTTGAGACGCTCCGTGACGGCGCCAGTTGCTGTAGATTCGCTAGTTAAAACATAGGTCCCTCGGCGGACATGTGTTTTCAGGTAATTGTTGACTTGTGATTGTGATTGGCGTTGACAATGCATGCTTGGAATGCACGAAGATCATTGCAATTAAGTTTACAGATAAACACTGCATGTCGCTACTTTAACAGTTACAAAAATAGGTCCCTCGGGGGGACATGTGCTTACGGGTAACAAATGTTACACCTGGTCCATTAACATTGTCTGTGTGATTGTTGACACATTTTTATAATTTGCGCTGACAATGGCTGCTTGGAATGCACGAAGATCACTGCAAT
>NC_090872.1:717126-719626 GCF_036669935.1 Montipora foliosa | reverse complement strand
AGTAATTAGGTAATTATCGTTTGTCACGTGGTGTGCGCGTATTCATGTGAAATTATAATCAATGACGATACACTCCCCCCACCAAAGACGAGTTAAGCCAATATTTTCGTTTACAGTAATAGAGTGTTGCTCAAGTTATTACGCAGATGGGCTGTGTTCATCATTGGGTAACAGAACGACCACTTTGTTAACTGGTCTCTCAATTGTGACGTAACCACTTCCGCTGTATTGCAATACCGGTTCTCCAGGTTTTGGGTTTTTGTACTGTACTTGAACTTTGCGTACTTTGCCGTCCTTCGAATGTCTTTGATACTTTTCCCAGTTTCCATTGGCTTCTGATTAGATTGAAATCCTAGATAAAAACGTCTCCTTCTTTTAAGTTTGTATGTGCAGTATGCCATTTTTGTTGTATTAACAGGCTTGGAAAATAATCTCTTATCCATTTCCTCCAAAAGTTGTCTGTAACCATTTGAACGAATTCAAATCGACGGCGTGGATCAGCTGTGTATGCAAATGGTCCACTAGGCATTTTAGATGTGGATCGTCCCAGGAGAGGATCGTTAGGGCACAAGTACTTATCATCCGGGGAAGTTGGATGTCGTTCAATCGGTCTCTCATTAAGTAAGTTTGCAGTCTCATAACACACAGTTTGTAACTCAGAAAATGTCAGAATGCTTTCACCGATGGCTGCTGTTATGGCTCTCTTCGTTGATTTTATCAACGCTTCTGAGACACCGTTTTGCCAAGGTGCGTCTGCTGAAGAGAACACCCATTGAAATCCTTCCATGCATCCATACTCCTGTAAACTCTGTTGGTCTAAATTTTTTACCATCTTCTTTAATTCCTCACTTGCTTCTACTAATTGGGAACCATTGTCTGAGTAGATTTTGCACGGATAGCCTGTTATAGATACGAATCTGCGGAGTACCATTAAGAATTTGTCGGTACTATAGTCTGGTGAAATATCTATGTGGACAGCTCTTGTACCGAGGCGGTTGAAAATAACCCCATATGCTTTTCCAGTGGCTCGTTTTTTAACTTCATCTTTTATCTTAAATGGTCCAAATAGATCTAGTGCTGTGTAGGTCCATGCCGGGGCAGGTTTTAATCTTTCAACAGGGAGTTTTCCCATGATTTGTGCAGTCAGTTTTTTATCCAGTTTCTTGCATATTACACAGTTTGTTCTGATGGATTTCACCAATTTCAGCAATTTGACGATCCAGAATTTTGCTCGTATTTTGCTTGCAGTTGATAGCACTCCCAGATGACCTCGGTAATGTATGTGTTCGGCATATAGACGTGAGAATCTATGCTCATATGGTAGTAAGACGATTTCGCTTTTATTATAACTCATTTCCACCCATCCTCTAGCACGTCCCCCTACAACGTAAATTCCGTCGTCTCGTTTGCGAGGGCAGAGCCGCTTGTATTTACCCGATTGGATATCCTTTTGCATCAAAGTTTGTGATTCCAGAATCCAGAAACGTTCGGACTTGTTGACGTCATCTGCTGTTAGCGTTCGTGTTGCATTTTTCAATGTTGGCTTCAGTTCTTTCTTGTACATGGCCAAAATTCGGGCTGTAATTCGTAGCAATTTTTTGTAATCTGAATATTTCTCGATGTTTATCCTCGACGCGAGTGTATCTTCTGTGTTAGTTTGAACAGCTGGTGAAGATAGCTCCAGTTTAATCGTATTGATGGGAACCTTTTGTTCCGAGTATGTATTCGTAATTGGCCATTCAGATTCGTGTAGTTGAAGGAAGTTCGGGCCCATTTGCCATGCACTGTTTATGTTGATATCGTTTGGTTTACTTCCTCTTGTTAACAAATCAGCTATGTTAAATTCGCTTGCGGTCCAGTACCAGTCTTTCGTATTGGTTCCCTCTTGGATTTCTCCTATCCGCACTGCGGCAAAGGTATTGAATCCATAGGATTCTTTTTGGATCATGGAGTGAACGATTTGAGAATCAGTGATGTGGTAACATTTTTCGAAACGGTATCTGCATTGTTCTGTTATTATGGTTTTTAATCTTTTATTGCCAACGAGTCACCCTCGCGAGGACGCGAGGGTGACGAGGCGGCAGCATTATAAAGCCGTGTGCACGAGTTGATTTTGGTACGTACAGGGAAGAGATTTCTCGAATTGAAATTCAGCATAAGGTAATATAAGGTAATGTAAGAGTGACATCATCGGTGATTGTTTTCGAGTTAGCCAATGGGATCGCGGGATCTTTTAATCTAAACCAATCACATCAGGAGTATCATGATCGGTGACAAGATGACCTCATGGTCGATCATTTTCTGGCGTATTCTGGCGTACTCTTGTTGGCTTGTGAAGGTGTAAAGCAGGCAGGAAAAGGTGAGTGGAAATATTGATATTATACACTCGTGAGCGTAGTCTTCTTGCACGTACTTTAGTTTAGTGTTTTTGGGAACCAGAGTGTCACAAATCTAGCAGCTAGCAGGCTGAAAACATCGCCCAGCGAGGCATCGAGATCAG
>NC_090872.1:697126-712126 GCF_036669935.1 Montipora foliosa | reverse complement strand
ATGCTGTTTTCAGTGACATATTCACATTGAGAACTGTTGGAGTGTTAAGTGAGGAGCTTAAGTCATTGTTTGTTGTTCAGCAACGCAATCGGTCATGCTGCACATCATGTGGCAACCAAATTATATATAATACAAGTATATTTGTACTCTACATAACCTGCCCAAATATAATTTCTGCTCAGTTTGCAAATCATGTTTCAGAAGCTGTTATTCCTCACAGTAGGGCTCTTTATTGTGATTGTTGCCAAAAACATAGTGGTGACATTTCTGCATTGCAACAGTTTGTTACACTGCCCACATTTTTAAGTATTGAATTGTCATCCAATAATATTGATCAAATTGCATTTCCCTTAACTATGGATGTCTTAGAAAATCATTATTTACTGAAAGCTGTTGTGCGTTGTGCAAGCCAACATTTTACTATCGCAATAAATAAAGGAACACATTGGTTGTATTTTGATGATATCTGCAGATCACTCCAGCAATATGCTACTTTTCAAGAGCTGTTGATTTCTCATGTTAACGGCTGGTATTTTGCTGCCTATGAAAAGTCTGCCATTCCATTCATTGATTATGCACATGCAGTTGAGAACCACTTTGAGTGCACAGAAGAATACCTCACAGGACATTCAGTGCCAAAAGTAATGACTGATAATATTTTAACGGTGTCATCAAACAAACACATTGGACAAGCAAAACAAAATGCTTGCATGAAACAATATCAAAATAAAAGAAAAAGTAATGAGACTGCAGAAGAACAACTTGCCAAAAAACAAAAGCAAAATGCATACATGAAAGAGTACAAAAAGAGAAAGAAAAATAATGAATCTCAAAGTGAGAAACTTGCTAGACGAGGAAAGCAAAATATGTACATGAGGGAATACAATAGGAGAAAGAAAGACATTACCAAAAAACTAGCAATGGAAGAAAAACAAAATACACACATGAAAGAAGATCATGCAAAAAGTGTTCATGGTGATTTTAAAATGCAAGCAAAACTTGCAACAGAAGAGAAGCAAAATACAGACATGGAAGATCATGCAAAAAGCACTAACAGTGATTTTAAAATGCAAGCAGATAAAAATATATTTAACTGTATTGTGGAGAAGGAATTTGCCAAAAACAGAAGAAAATGCATATATGAAAGAGTACAAAAGGAAAAAGAAGAATAATGAATCTGAAACTGAGAAACTTGCTAGACGAGGAAAGCAAAATATATACATGAGGGAATATAACAGGAGAAAGAAAAAAAATAATGAAACTCAAAGTATGTACAGGAGGCAATACAACAGGAGAAAGAAAGATATTCCCAAAAAACTTGCAATAGAAGAAAAACAAAATACAAACATTAAAGAAGTTCACGCAAAAAGTGTTCATGGTGATTTTAAAATGCAGGCAAAACTTGTGACTAAAGAGAAGCAAAATACAGATATGGAAGATCATGCAAAAAGCACTAACAGGGATTTTAAAATGCAAGCAGATCAAAATATATTTAACTGTTTTGTGGAGAAGGAACTTGCCAAAAAACAGAAGCAAAATGTATACATAAAAGAGTACAAAAGGAAAAAGGAGAATAATGAATCTGAAACTGAGAAACCTGCTAGACCAGGAAAGCAAAATATATACGTGAGGGAATACAACAGGAGAAAGAAAGACATTGAAACTGAAACAGATCAAAATATCTTTAACGGTATTGTGAACAAGGAAAAATATTTGTCCTTGTTTGACAGTCAAACAAATGGACCAATTCATTCACAGGAATGGGCTCTCAAGTCTAGCGTTGCAGAGATCAACATTGCCAAATTAAAAGCTATTAATCATCCAATAGCAACTATAAAAGCTCGTCACTCTGGTGGTGCACAGAACCTTAGCTCGGATGAAATGGGAGGCCTAGAGCTTGTGATTTACTTAGCAAAAGGAGCGAGAGTGATGCTAACTATGAACATCTGGACTGAAGTTGGACTTTGTAATGGCGCCCTAGGAACAGTATTAGATTTTGTTTATCCACATGACCAGACTCCCCCAACACTACCAATTTGTGTTCTCGTACAGTTTGATGAGGATTATAATGGCCCTACTCTTTCTCCTAGATTTCCAAGATGTGTTCCAATCTGTCCAATAACACAGGTTTCTCAAAACATATCAAAGGAGTGTGAAAGACAACAATTACCCCTTAAGTTAGCATGGGCAATCACTATCCACAAGAGTCAAGGTTTAACGCTAAAGAAAGCCTGGGTTGATCTTGGTCCTTCAGAAAAATCTTCAGGAATGACATACGTTGCACTTAGTAGAGTTAAAAAACTTGAAGACCTGATTGTAGAACCTATGACCCTGGAGAGACTGCAAGCACCCCGTAAAATGTGTAATTTACATTACAGACTCAAAGAAGAAGAGCGGTTAGATCGTTTAGCCAAACTTACTTTGCAGAGTTTATTGTAGAATCCGGTTGCTCAAAATATATCAAACATCAATCCAATAAAAGCACTTTTTACAATTAAAGTTTAATTAACCAACATTAACCTTGCCTCAAGATAATCTAGAGGCTAGAGAATTTTAGCTTGTTATAATGGCATATATTTATTTAAAACTGCTACAATGTACTTAACCTTAATTAATATCTTTTTTAACAGCTTCTTTGTGAGAAAATGTCAAAGCGTACGCCACACCTTAACTCAGGTAAGTGTTGTTATTATAAGGGGTTTGCGGGGGGTGGGGTGAGGGTGGGCAGTAGGAAATGCAACTAATGCAAACATTATCAAAATTTGAGCCTCCAAACAATCTTTATAATTTTTCCATGCCACAGGTGAGCAAACTGGTGAATAGATGCTAAACACAGAGTCTACAGTTATTCATTTCCTATTTGACATGCTGCTTTTTTAATTTTTTCCTTAGAATCACTCCGTGGCTTTATACATAATTTAAGCCCTGTAAAGCGCTCAAAGAAATTGGATTGGTTTGAGTTCCATCTGCAAACAAGTCCCTCCAAAGTACAGCGTGTAGTTGGATTTAATATCCCAAGTCACTCAACCTTCAGTGAACATAAGGAATCCAAAACCCCTGTGCTGCTGTCAAATACTAAGAACAATAATTCTAACAAGGACATTATCTTCAACTAACAGTCAGTTGTAAGGTCTGCACCAGCATTCGACATTGACTTTGATTATTCTCCACACATTGCCGCATCTGTATCATCCTCCTCTTCAGTGCAGCCTGCTGTTACAATCACTCTAGAACAGGTACCAACTCTAAAGATTAACCAGAAAATCAATGTCACAGCAACCATTTCATTAGGCAATGAACAACCCAAGCCAGTTGAAGTGAAATCCACTCAAAAGATGACACTCGTCAAAGAGGATTGTGTCTTAGAAGACGAGACAGGAACAGCTGAAATTCACATTTGGGATGAGCTCATCAACAAGGTCAAAAATGGAACAACATATGAATTCCAAAACCTGAACGTCAAGCACTTCAAAGGCAGTACCCACTTGGCAACAACACCAGCAACGACCTTCAAAAAAGCCAGTAAACAACTTCAGTCTGTGCAAGGACCTACACTACTGGAAAACCCAGAAAAAGAAGTTCAAGTCGAGATGTTCAAGTTTCTTAACAACCTAAGTGTATTCGTGGCTTGCCAAGCTTGTAAAAAGAATTTAACGGAGAGCTCCCATCAAAAATAATTTTATATTAAATGCAGGAACTGTGGAGTGCTGCAGCGTCAGAGTGACTGCTAGAGAGATGCATCTGTACAAGTAAAAGTACAAATAGATGGAAAAGAAATGTGGCTAACAGCATTCACAGATGCCATTGAAAGTCTTCTGACTGTGTCTCCAGATGTTTCCCTTATGAGTAACTCAGAAGCCATTGAAGACCTGCTCATGGACCTTACGGATATCCACTTCACCTATAATGTCCACAAAAATGGCATAACCGAGGTCACATCTCTTTCACATGGACTGGCGTCATGACACTATAGAACGATCAGTTAATGAGCCTTCTTGCCATGAAGCTA
This sequence comes from Montipora foliosa, assembly GCF_036669935.1. Classification (NCBI taxonomy): domain Eukaryota; kingdom Metazoa; phylum Cnidaria; class Anthozoa; order Scleractinia; family Acroporidae; genus Montipora; species Montipora foliosa. The sequence goes on along the minus strand of NC_090872.1, from coordinate 708,117 downwards.
CTATAAATTACGTTGCGTTCTAAAATTAAGTTAAAACACAGACATGCAATATTTTAACATTGCGAAAAACAATGTATAGCATGTGGAATTTGCATGTGTAATCTCTGTTACAAGTTAAGTTCTTCAAGACATTTTACAAAACAAACAATAGCATGTGAGATTTGCATTTGGAATCTTTGTTACAAGTTGAGTTGTTAAAGACATTTTAAAAAAACCATAGCATGTGAGATTTGCATTTGGAATCTCTGTTACAAGTTGAGTTGTTAAAGCCATTTCAAAAAAAACATAGAATGTGAGATTTGCATTTGGAATCTCTGTTACAAGTTTAGTTGTTAAAGACATACAAAAAACAATAGCATGTGAGATTTGCATTTGAATTTTCTATTACAAAGTCACTTCTTAAAGACATTTTTAAAAAACAATTGTAATCTCTGCTACAAGTTCAGTTCTTAAAGACATTTTTAAAAGACAATAGCTTGTTAGATTTGCATTTGTAATCTCTGTTGCAAGTTTAGTTCTTAAAGGCATTTTAACAAACAAACAACAGCATGTGACATTTGCATTTGTCATCTCTGTTACAAGTTTAGTTCTTAAATACCTTTGAAAAAAACGAACAATAGCATGTGAGGTTTGAATTCTGATCTCTGATACAAGCCTGCATTTGTAATCTCTGTTATCAAGCTGTTTCTTAAAAATATTTTTCAAAAAAGTAATACCATTTCGCATTGGGAATAACATTTGCAATCTACGTTTCAAGTCCTGTTTTTAAATACATTAAAAAAAGTTACAACTTCTGTTATTAAAGCCATTTTAAAACAAAGAAAAGTGTGTGATATTAGTTTCATCTTTGTCAAAAGTGATGCAAGGGACATATTTCACCTGTAATCTACCCCACAAGTTGAATCCTTCTAGACATTTTAAAAGCCAAAGATTGCACTGCTTTTTTAAACAAAGATTCAATTTTAAAAATGGTCTATCCTCCGGTTACTTCTTAATTTTCCCTCGGCACACAGCTGTGCCAGTGTTTACTCGTTGGCACTCTACCGATAGATATTTCTAGTTTAACACTGCACCACAGAGCTCTATCCGGTCGATCGATAGTTTCTTGGAAGGTGCGAGGCGGTTTTTGGACAAGATGAGGTTGGTTGCGTGGTCTCCATTAAGAAGTCTCCATCTAGCATACGCACATGCGCCATATGCATCATTAGATCCGTCGCTGAATATCACGAGGATTGGATCTCCCGTTGCTTCTTTAGGTTTAGTGCATCGATTCACTTTAATCTTTTCCATCTTACTCAGATATTGGAAGAAGTTAGCCCAGTTCGGGTGATCTTCGTCGGGTATAGGATCATCCCATTCCAATTTTGTGTTGTGAAGCCACAACCGTCTCATGAGAATCTTTGCCCTGACGGTCAGAGGACTTGCTAATCCGAGTGGATCATAAACACCATTTACTTGTGATAGAATTATCCTCTTCGTTAAAATCTTGGAAGTATTAGTAGTCGTATCTTGATTTTGTTTGGGGCGTCGTTTCTTGCCTTTGGGTGTCACATTTAGATTGATTTTGAAGCAGAAATTATCCGTAATTGGATTCCATACAATACCAAGCACTTTCTCGTGTGCTGTTTTCGTGTTAGTTGGTATAAGATCCTGGTCTGGAGCAGTCTTGTCATGTGAATATATCCATTCCTTTATTTTGAAGTTTCCGTAACTCAAGATGGTTTCCATTTCATTTGTGAGGTTTTTGGCACTTTCAACGTTGTCAACGCTATTGATGATATCATCCATGTATGTATTGTTTACGAGGAACTCAGATGCTTGCGGGTAATTTTCTTTAGCCATCTCTGCTGTTTTTCGTAGTGCTACAGTTGCTATAGTTCCAGAGGGTTTATCTCCAAAAGAAACCCTCTGAATAACATATGTGTCTGGTTCCCTAGTTACATGCACATCTCTCCAGAGGAAGCGGTGCGTGTGTTGTTCTAACACTCCCGTTCCGACTGTGTGGTACATTTTCTTGATATCGCCTATGAATGCTATTTCATTCTCTCTAAATCGGATAAGTATTCCTAGGAGACTGTTTAAAAGGTCGGGTCCCTTAGCCCAATATTCGTTTACTACATGACCCATGTAATTTGCACTGCTGTTAAAGACAATTCTTACTGGTGTAGACTTGGAGTCTGGTTTCAGCACTTCGTGATGTGAAAGGTAGTGAGCAGGTCCTTTGTATTTCTGCAATTCTTCTTGAGTTAGTTTGCGAGCTACATCTCTATCTATCATGTCCTGTATTTGTTGTTGATAGGTTTCAGCGTGTTTCTTATTTTTAGAAAGTCGTTTTTCGGTCAATACTAGCATGCCGAATGCTGCTCTTCTGTTGTCTGGGAGATCAAAAGGATCTCTGATCCAAGGATATTCTGCAGTCCAGAATTTTTGTTTTGCGTCATGGCTCAAATTTTTCTCAATTAATGCTAACTCCTTTTCTTCCTTGATTGTGTAGGCATTGCTACCCAGTGAGCATCTCCCGCACTTGCATCCACCGCAGCTAGGCTTACATTGTATTCCGAGATTCTCCATGTTGTAGAAGTCTTCGATTCTTACCATCTTGACATGATGGGCGTACATTGTTCCAATGAGGGACTTTTCGTTGGTTCCTTTAAGAACTGGGCGTGTTCCACCTATACATCGTCCGAACTGATTTCTCAATAAAAGTAGATGTCCAGAACTTTGTTCCTTTAAGGAGTGGAAGTCTGCGTATTCATAACCTATCAAGGTATCAACCTCTCCGGTGGGCCTTATTAAATCTTCCTCGTGTACGTCTTTGAATAGTTTAGAGATCCCCTGTATGTCGATTGATGGCATGGGGGAGGTTATCTTGTCGATTCCGTAAACGTCGGACACGATTGCTTTGGCCTGTTTGTCAATAAGTGGGAGCTTGTACTTAAAAGTGTCCACGGTTTCACTTTCGCCACCTACAGTTGTTTGTCAATTAGTAATTAGGCAATTATCGTTTGTCACGTTATGTGCGCGTAATCATGTGAAATTATAATCAATGACGATACATTACTCAGAAAAGAAAGGTTTTGCTTTATCTTTTACCAACTACAAACATTAGTGATAAACAAATCAATAAAACAAATATGAGTGAAAATTCTACAAGCACTATATTGTAATCCTTGAATTCTGATAGGCTGATATCTCCCCTTTCAGATATCTCTCCTTTCAGTCCTTTTAGTCCACAGTCTATACTAGATTGTAGTATATTACATGTATATTCTATTAGCATTTTATTACAAATGTTGTAATAGAATACTAATAAAATTTTCCAATGCAACAGTAAGAAGGCTCATTCTTGATTTCTTTAGTATTTTAAAGTTGACTCAGGAATTTGAAGCTCATCTGTCATCTTCCAGATGCCACATGTATATGTAAAATTTTATTACATACACTTCATTCATGATTAATAAGGCCCTGCCAGGGTAAATTCCAACAAGCGACGTGACCCAAAAAGGGGCGGCAAAGGGTAAAATGAAATTGCGCCAAGAGACAACCTCCCTGAGCCAAATTGCAAAAGTGACGGCAAAGCCGAGAATAAGCGACAAAGAACGATGGTTTGGATAATTTATGGTTTTGCAAGGCAATTAACAAAAAGGAGCGAGGAAATGCAAATGAGGTCAACGAAGGCCCTCGGAGCGTCGCGTGGAAGATGTGTTTTTATTTCCATAACAAAGGGAGAGAAGTTTATGCGACAAAATCGCCAAAAAACGTGAAATTTGTAATTTTTGCAATTTCCGTTAAAACTGTAAAATCCGCAGCACCGCTTAGGGAAAAGTCATTAAGTTTGTAGTTTTCGCAAGGTCATCGTGAAAATCGTTAATTTTGTAAATTTCGCTTCAGAGTTCAACCCTGGACATAAGTGCTCCTACCGACCATAAAGAGTTAAATAGCAATAACATCTTATTATAGGAGTTACCTTTTGAGACTGCTGAGTCCATTACTAAGCTTCTTTGTGATTGGTTCTCCCCAGTAATGTCTAATGGGCGCTGTTCTGGACACGCTCATGTGCAACTCATCACAGGGAAACATGTGCACATTACATGACATGGTGATTGACAGGCTGTCCACCAATGATGCCACAAGACTCTCAATGTACATTGGCTTTGACTGCAGAAATAATGCATGCATGTAAAATACCAATATTTCAGAATAAGAACCTCATTTAAAGCAAAAAGCATGTAGGGTAGTTACATTGTATGGATTCTTTGTTTTCACTGTCAAGCCATCAAAGATAAAAATGCAAACCATTCAATAGAGAAAGCCCCGAATCTGGAAAAATGAAGGAAGATGCATATACAAAAAGCCTTGCCAAAAATCAGGTTTGTGCGATATTTTATATGCGAGAAATTTGAGAAAATGTTTTTATAAGGAGGGGGGCATATATTAAGGGAGGGGGGGGGGGGGGGTAACCAATACCACAATTTCACAGCGGTCTAACGAGTGAAATTTGCAAAAGTTAAGCGAAATACTTCAAAGTTAAGGTTGCTACTTTCACGATCGAAAGTATTACCAATATCCTGTTAGTTTACTAAACTTTTTAAAAGTTTACTAAAAAAGTTTTAAGTGATTGAAAACCGATGCTGACGTTATTATCGGCGCCATTTCCAAACATGATTCTCTTTTAGCGCAAAGCGTTTACAGCAAAAAAAGCTCAAAATTTTGAGGAAAATGGAAAGATGGTTATGTTGACTAACTGATTTATACATCTTTGCCAATTTTTTAACTTGACTCAGCCGCCATTTTGAGACCATATGCTCTCCCAGTGATCTTTGGGTGCCCATTCAAGTTGGCGTCAAAATGCAAATCCCCGTCTAAGCCCCGCTCAAGGTCCCCGCTCGCCGATACTTGCGCCAAATGCTGTCGAAAACCTCGCACACCGTGGCAAAAGTGACAGTCCAAAACCGCTGAAATCCCCCGCTAATGCCCCGCATTCCCCGGGTATGGGGGTGCGGGGCTTTCCACTGACTAGTGCATTAACAGTGTCTTGTATATTGCACTAGGTGAACTGTTAGCATTATGCCACACACTAAGAACAGTCGATTCGATGTTAATGCCTTTATGAAAGCCCGAAAGGAAGCGAGGCAGAAAGCAGTGGAACAGTGTAGAAGTTTGAAGGCAGAGCTAAGCACAAACACGAGGAAAGTCAATAGACTAAAATCAAAGGTTAGTTAGGTTAGTCAGTGAGGACATACATGTATTTATTGAGCTATTTTAATTAACTGACCAAACACTGATACGTGCTGCTACTAAGCAACTAGATATTCTGAGTTGTATTTTTTAGTAGATTAGGAATAGATTAATAGATTAGATGTAGTTAGTTATTTAGGTTGCTAGTTATTTTGATTGTCATGTACAATAAGCTTAAGTTAATTAGTTTTTAGAGTAGTTAACGTGGAGATACTAGCATTAAATAAGTTACTCTGTTAGTTTGAGATTAAAGAAAGTTTATTTTTGATTTTATGTATTGATACATAAATACTTTTGATTTGTTCATCATTTCTGGAAAATGCTACATCTATAAGTTGCTACTTATAATAATTAATTCATTCATTAATTGCTGTTAGCTTTTGTTTTATTTGTGGAATAAACATTTTGGAAGTGAATGATTAATTTAATTCTTTGTTACCTAAAGGTCAGTGAATCAGGGGAAGTATTGAGGGACTTGACTCATGAAACTCAAAATTTTCAGGTTAGTATAATAGTCTTCACTATAAGATCAAATTTTTTCAGTGCCTTACAGAAAAGGGGCTAATGAATTATTTTTCTTTGCAGCTACAACCAGTTAACAATGACATTAGTTCACGAACAAGATCCCCAACTATTTTGGTGGATGGGAAATCAAATATGCCACCAAGAACAGCAGCGAAAAGACGGCATGAAACAATGAAAACTGCCTCCACAATCCATGGAGGCTCTGAGAATAACTTAACACCAGCCTTTGATGGGATGTTTGACACCTTGGCAAAACGATGTAAAGTAGATAAAATGAAAGATTATGTTTTAAGTCAGAAAATTCTAACAAAGAAGGTAGTCTCGACTGCTTTTAAGGAAAATGTAAAATCTTTTGAAAGCTCGCCAGAAAATGCAAAGAGAAGCATTGCAGTTTTCTATAGTAGTGGTGTGATGGGTAAGCGTAAATATAAGTCTGTAAGACTTGCATTATCTATGAAAAAAAAGGAAACAATGGGAAAAGGGAGGTCAGCTATTACTGTGATGCCGAACTGCCCTATTCCAAAATTGCTGCCCTGTAACAAGCTTGTCAAAGAAATCAACCAAGTCAGCATTGGAAATGTGTACAAATTAGAAGAACAGTTTCAAGGTGTTATGGAAGATGAAACAACACAAGGTTGTTTTTGAAAGTTAATTGAGTATTTGCCACGGTTAGCAAAATTTTGCCTCAGAAAAGAGAGAAAGGAAACCCTTCAGTGGTTTGGAAAAACTGAGGGTACTTTTTTATTTGCAGTGGGTGGGGATGGCTGCCCATTTGGGAAGAATGAGAGTGCATGTTCCTTTCTGTTAAGTTTTATTAATGTTGTAAGAGGGTTGCATCAAGCAATGACAATTTTATTATTTTTGGGGGTAATTGTGAGGAGACTTCGCTAGTTGTGCGCAAGTACTATCAGTTCTTGTGCAACGAAATTAGTGAAATAGAGAAAAAAGTCTTTGAAATTGAGGGCCTACCTGTAACTTTCAAATGTGCCGAATTGCCAAATGACATGAAGATGTTGGCTATGCTGGGGGGAGAACTACCCAACAGTGCAAGATTTTTCTCAACTTTTGCAGATGTTTCAAAAGACAACTGCACTGATTTAAAGGGGACATTTTTATCCCACCCAAGTTTGTCACAGGGAAGTACCATCCGGCCACCATGGACACAGACCATGTGGAAGCCTTGGAAATATGAAGAGAGGATCAAAATTGCAAATGAGGTTGTCAAATTTAAAAAATCCTTGTCTGAGAAACAACTTAAGGAGAAACAATTTCGAGGCAAAGTCACAGAATTTATTGCACGTAAGAACAGTCGACAAGAATTTGTACCTTTAATTGGGAAATTGATTGATCTCGCCCATGTGGAGCCTTTACACATTAAGAATAATGCATGGCAGTATTTCTTTAAGGGGGTTCTGAAAGAGGCTGTTGGAAAATCAAATCTTTCAGACAGCTGCAAAACGTTTGCAGACATTCCAAATGATAGCATTGTCTCTAGAGTTGTAACTGCACTGAAGTTTGAGGTAAAGGCCAAATGTTTCGCAAGAAAGGTAAAGAAGTGGTACGACGAAACACAGGGTAAGGGTCAGGATCTCCAGTATAGATTTACTGGAAACGATCCAAGGCTACTTTGCCACAATTTTATGAGATTGATTAAATGGCTTAGTAGTGAAAATGATTCTCACCAACAAAGGAAAACAGTTCTGATTTTTGCATACCTTGGACTGAGACTAAGGGATTGTGTCTCACTCTTCAGTAGGTTTGATATTACTGTTGAACAGTTTAAAAAACTAAGCATTAGTGCTCGTGAATATTATCGGGTGAATGCATTGTTTCTCCCTACCTCTGTAAACCCTACTGTGTGGACAATTGGACACATCATTCCTGCCCACACTAAAGAGGTACATGAGAAATATGGGCAAGGGCTTGGTATCGTAACAATGGAAGGGAGGGAGGCAAAACATATTGCTTTGAAAAAACTAAGCGAAAATACATTTTATAAAAGGCGCTGGTATGAGATTTTCAAGCATGAGTTTGTAATGTTAGTGTGGCTTCCTGAACAAGGGTTCAACCTTAGTACATACAAGCATACTGCAGTATACATCCCAGACAGGGTGTTTTCTGACCCAAGGTTTTGCTACTGCAATCTAGAAAAAGCTACATTGTAGTCCCACTGATGAAAAATGTGCATTCTGTAGTGATCCAATTATGAAATTTATCCAACAGAGTGTTGAGCTGGGAAAAGTTTTACCGCAGATGTTAGGTGACACCAGGACATAGTTTTAAAAAAATCAGAAATATTTAATCACATGCAGGACTAGAAGTAGGCTTGCAAAGCAGTATGCCATACATGCATGTGGCTCAAATGTGTTGTGGGAAACATTTATTTATTAGTTTATTTAGAGTAGTTTTCAATTTAGTGTTTTAAAACCAATACCAAACTAATCACTTAGAAATTAGACTACTCAGCCAATCTCAAACCATAGAGAAACCAAAACCAAATTGATCATTGAGGGCATCAGGAATGCATTAGGGATTTTGAGTACAATGAAAGTTGTTGTTGTTGTTGTTGATTGCTTTCTACACAGCTGAAAACTGCTCTAATAAACAAACATTTATTTGTGGTGACCCATAATGTTCACTTTCATAATTTTTTTTAAAGAGATGGACCAAAAGTTGTAACAGATAACACATTAAATGCATCATGTTGTGGGAAACATGTATATGCTTATACTTACTTATAAACATACATAATTTTTTTTTATTTATGAGGACCCAGAATAACAAAATTAATACTGGGTCATAAGTTCTAGCAGATTACACATTAAAGAAGAAGTTTAAAACTTGAGCAATGAAGAGTCAGTCTATTGGTTTTACAACAATCTATTTCAACTTTCAAAAATATATCCATATGCATTTGTAAACTTGTAGTAGCAATCAATTACAACATATGAGCCTTTCCTAGAGTAAGACAAGGTAAATGGCTTTTGGGCGCTGATAACCACCCTTGCATTTCCTTTCCTGGGACCCTGAAATGTCTGAAAAATATTCCAGGATGGCTTCTCGGTTGACGTCGCAAAGTCGAGATAAACCTCTAACCACTCGATTCTCTTCGGTGTAAACAACGATATCCAGTAATCTGCTTTCCGAATGGGTGACACCGTAAGTTGACCTTGCCTTCTTTACCATATGCAGAAGAAAAGCGAATAGTTGCACTGGCAAGTCCCTTCTAACTTGGACAGTCCAAGGATTATAGGCTTTTTTTCCGGGAACTGAGTCGCCTATGCAACTTTTTCAGCAAGATGGTTATTTCTCCAGCAATGATCGACCCAACTTCAGTGACCGAATTTCGCACTCTTTCAATCGAATTCTGATTATTTCGATGCTTCTGGAATAATCTCATTAGGGGGGGCCGGATTTTCAGCTTGTACGAATTTTTTTTTTCGCGCACTGCTTGGGCAGGAATTTTTTTTCCAGGGGAAACCCCCTGCACGAATTTTTTTTAGACAAATATTGCTTTTTTTAACAGTGAAATCTTGATTCATTATCTATGTTTTTGTGAGACTACAGAGTTACGCAAGCAACACATCAAAAACCTCTCAGACACACAGTTGACTGCAGAGCAGATCAATTTACTCTCTCGAGGTTTGAAACTCATTCCAACACCTGTCATGAAAGAAAACCAGATAAGGCGCCAGCTAATTTCAGACTTCAACTAATTTGCCAGAAGGATGCGCCCTCAATATATCTATCATGACCAAAAGACTGAGCAACATCCATTTCACGTGAAATCCAGTTGGATTCCACCGATTCAACGGTCAGTTGCTCTTGAGACTTACTTGGAAGAAGTCAAAATAAAGCTTGCGGAACTCCACTGGTTAAACCTAAAAATAATCTGCCACCCGGCGAGGAACGAGCTCTCAAGGAGCTTATTAACAAAAAAGAAATTATTCTCAAAAAAGAAGATAAAGGCACAACAACCGTCGTTATGAACAGAGAAAACAAAATTACTGAGGGACAGATACAACTGGATGATAGAAATAACTCGATCAGCCACTAGACAAACCAATGGTTGGAGATACATTCCAGCGAGTTAAACACCTCATTAACTCCCTTCGCCAAGCAGGGTGCATAGATGAAATGACGGCTAAATGGTTTAACCAAACACGAGATCCTCCTCGAATTTCAGTGTTCTATACCCTCACGAAAATTCACAAACCGACATTAGTCGGAAGACCGATCATATCTGGGTGTGATGGCCTAACAGAACGCCTATCATTCCCCAGCGGGCGTAGACAAAGTACTTCAGCCAAGGAAGGAATTGGAATTGTATCTTAAAGATACGACACATTTCATAAGGTTTATTGAGAGCACTAGGGTGCCAAAAAACGCTTTTCTACAATCCCGGTCAAAAGATCGTGACACCAAAGCATGTTTGAACCCCCCCTCCCCCGTGACAATGTTGATGGCGTAAAAACTGTCGGGCTCCTGGAAAAACGCCGTTCTCTTTGCAACATTGAATAGGGGGAAGGGGTAATCTGCTACTCAGCGTGAAGTGTCCCCTTTATTTTTGTCTGAGATTGTGTGTAGCTGCGTGTCACGCGAGCTGTAGTTAGTAATTGAATGAAAAGGTCATGGGAGCTATTTATGTGAAGTGTCTGTACAAGTGGGGTGTATGCATATTATGGAAATGATTGAATTTTGCTAGATATATTTAACGAGTATGAAGAGGCCAGTAGTTCACATAAATGAAAGACTTGAGGGAAATAATTTCTCGTCAAGGAGGTCTCACTTTTAATTAGGTTAAGAGAGTTTATTTACAGTTGTCAATTCTTGTACACGTTGTTGTTAAGTGGAGACTTCCTAACTCATTCTTTGATGAACACTAAAAGATCAGTTCTGTTCAGATAGTTGAAAATGTAACGGTGTTGTGATACTTCTTGTGTCGAAATGGGTACATTTTGGGCACTGAGATATAATCTATGGAGGGCAGCGGTGTTCTTGGTAGAAGGCAATTGAGAAGTGTGTACCTCGTGACGTTTCGCGGAATTTATACTCGGGCCTTCTTAAAAAATGGCAGATTTTAGTAAACAGTGAAGGCACTATGAAATGAAGTTTGCTTCCGAAACTCGCAACTACGGTAAACAAGTGCCAAGTAGACGAACGATTAACAACATATAGGAAGAAAGGAACGATTAACCATTTGATAGACGAACGATTAACCATTTTAT
>NC_090872.1:682126-684626 GCF_036669935.1 Montipora foliosa | reverse complement strand
GACCAAATTAATGACGCCAATAGGGCCATTTATGATAAAAAGTCAACACGTGTCTTACATAATACACATCTTACGTAAGAATTAAGCGAATGTTGTGTTTTAATTAAATAAACTACCGGTAAGCTCATTTTCCCACGCAATATAATTAAGATTGTATGATAAAAGGTGTATATAAAAAACGTTGAAACTGATCTAGATAAAAAAAACTATTAAAAAACTGAATTTTCGACTGCAACTGCGGTCTTCATCAGAGTAACTAAAATATATGCTTTCCGCCACGTGAATTCCATGATCTCTTTGTTTCCCCTATGTATGCGGTCTTCATCAGAGTAACTAAAATATGCTGTTCGAGAGTAATATGCTAAAACTAAAATAAGAAGTTACTTTATCCCCTAGGGCTTCAATAATGTCTTACAGACAGATGGGAATGGCTTCCGCTCGTTTACCGCATTTTTGTCTATTGTGCCAATTATAGACATTCTTTTCTAGAATTTCCACATAGTTAGTGTCAATGTCATGGTCAGTGGTTTCGGCGTGGTCTTTTATTGCCGACTCTTTGTTATTATTAGTTCCTGGTTTATGCTTCCTACCACGTGAATTCCATGATCTCTTTGTTTCCCCCAATGTATGTGAAATTAATTAAGATTGATTCACATGTTTTGCCTTTCTCAAAGCTCAAGAAACCGCAAGTCAGCTAAGTCGATCATAGGGATGGTTTTCAAGTCCCTTGAAACTTTCTTGAATCGGTTCAACGTTCCGACTTAAATGAGATGCGAAGTAAAGTTACTTGCGATTTTACTTAGGTCTTCACACACTAATTTTTGGCTAGGTAAAACTTAGCAGCTCTTAAGTCTTACTTAACAGCCTAGTGTAAAGACAACCAATGACACTCGGACACTCGGAGTCGCGTGTTTGTTTTCAAAGCATGTCTTGTCAGACGGCTCCAACGTCGAAAAAGCCGGCTAAAAGAGGTCCGAACTCAAAATAAATTCGCCCATCGGATTATTGTAGGATGTGTGGGTGCTGGTTATACGGCTATAGTACTGGGCAATCATCGCGTTCCCGTAAAGCTACTGAGAATCTTTTTATTGAGACTTCGTGAAGTTGTTACAAAACAAAAGTTGAAAAATATCTTAATCTTACCGATTCGCAAACAGAAGATCAGTCAAGTAGGGTTGGTTCGCCTTGTAGTAATAAGGTTAGAAGCACATGGGCTGAATGTTCTTTGATTAAAACCAGCTTTCAATAAAGCGAGCACGGCGATGATAGCTTTCGGTTTAAAAGAATGTCCGCAATACCTCATGCGTGGTTGCGCGGCAAGGTAATTGAATGGCTGAAACGCCAGCTTCTCTCATTGCGCCAACTTAATCATATTTGATAATACTTCGTAATGGCGATAAAACTAATACCACATTCTTTTGACAACTGGTAAATTTAAAAACTTTTCCCAAAACTAGTGGGAAAAACCGCCACAACATCCTTTTACCCCAATAAACTCAAAACAAAAATTTCGTTTTATCAACGGAGTTGATAATGTAAATTGGCCACCGTACAGAGATTCTAAAAGCTGATGTTTCGAGCGTTAGCCCTTCGTCAGAGCGAATCGAGGGATTATGGGTTACGTGTAGTTTTTATAGTAGAGTAGGAGCTACGCTATTGGCGGTAACATGGCAACGTGAAAAATAGGAATGTATTAGTTAAATGAAAAGCGTTCGTTAATACCGTGAGGATTAAGGGTGCCGATTTGAAAGATGAATTTTTGTTCCAGATTCTTGCGGCTTTCCGTCGTACCTAGATGTAGGGAAAGGCCGCAGATAGCCATGTGTTTTTTGAAGTGGTTAGGCAGATTAAAATGGCGAGCGACTGGCTTGGATGCATCCTTGTCATTCTTCTCAACATCGCGAAGGTGTTCGCGGAATCGGTCACCTAGTCGTCTACCTGTCTCACCAATGTATAATTTATTACATAACGTACAGGTTATGCAATAAATGACATTTGCGGAGGTACATGTGAAACGATCGGTGATCGTAACAGATCGTTTAGGTCCCGATATCTTGCTAGTGTTAACAATGAAAAGACAAGTTTTGCATCGTGAGCGCGCGCATTTGAAAGTGCCGGGTTGCTCGTTAGTTTTGAGCGCGCTTGTAACTAAAAAGTTGCCTACGTTTTTGTCGCGTTTGAATGAAATAAGTGGAGTTCTACCAGTCTCGGGATCATTTTGGAGTAATTTGAAATTACTAAGAATGATGCTTTAGACTGCGTGATTATGAGGATGGAAAATTAGGGTGAATGGAATTCTGTGATTCTTATCTTTTTGTGACGTTTGTAGTGATGACTGTCGATCAAATTGTTGGGCGCGATGATGGCCCGCTTTGACCACAGAGACAGGATAACCACGTTTTTCGAAGAACTGGCACCTCTCCTCTGATTTGCTGGAAAAATCGGAGTCATCACTACATAGACGTCGAAGTCTAGGAAATTAAGAATAAGGGATGGAGTT
>NC_090872.1:657126-662126 GCF_036669935.1 Montipora foliosa | reverse complement strand
TTTTAGCTAGTTCATTCAAAGTTATCCACAATGACCGAGTAATTGTGTTACGCGAAATAAAGACGCTACTGTTTTATCACTCGTGCAGGTTATGGCTGTAAAATTAACGCAGAAGCCTAGGACAAACAGTGTTTGGGAAAGGCAGCTGTGAAAAATAAAGATGTGATAACATGTAAGGTAATATATATATTTAGCTAAGCCTTAAAATGGAGCTCCCGATCTCATTACGATAAAATGATAATAATGATGATGATCATAACCCTACATTGCCCATTGTCGTGTAAATTATTCACAAACATTCCCATGTTCTCTACTCTTCATGAACTATGTAGAAATGTTTTTGCCCTCCAATAGTAGCTTATCACCATCTTAACAATGTAAGCGATATTTTTGTTGGAGCATAATTACCAGAGACTGATAATTATAACAATGCCCGGGCCACTCCTGGTTCTTTTCGCTGTAGCAGCAGTAAATGCACCACATGCCCCAAAATTGACCACGGTTTACCTCCAAACCTCAGTTTCAGAACAAATAAACCAAACTTTCTCAGCAATGGTCACTCTGTTTCCCATATGTTACTTATCAAAATTGAAATACTTAGACATGAACGCGATTGTCTTAGGAAAGCACGTGAAGCGCCCCTCATTCATAAAGGCAAACTCATCGAGCCTCAGCTGGGAATTAAAAAACGTGACGAACTATAGTCATTATGTAATCCCTACCATGTAACTTGCCTTTATTATTTTACAGTAGTTTATATTCTGTATATTCATGTTTTTTTCCTAATAAACCTGATGAAGACTGTAATTGGCCAGTAGAAATATTGTATACCTTAGCCTTTTTCATATTGTTTGATCAATCTTTGACTTTAATTCTATGAAAGAAATATTCAGCGTCAATTCCGAGCGCGCGAATGGCAAAATAATGCCGTTGTAAAAAAATAGGTCCGCAATGCGTACTTGGGGTCTTATGCTTAGTTTAACTCCAATTCAGCCCACCATGCGTCCATGCGTGATTGGTTGAAAATTTGCCACAATGCAGCAGTGAAATGGGTTTCTTCAGTATGCTTCCAATTTCATGCCCTGTTTAGAATTTTACATCGATGACTTGCCGCTAATCTTTCTCTTATTGCAATTTGCACACTTTAGACAACTTTTGGTGCACACTACAGCATCTCTATCAGCTATTTACTAGTAACAGAAGCACTAGAATGGCTAAAAAACAAGCATGACTCTGTCATTTATTAATACGATCTTATAAATGATCAAGAGAATGCTGAAATTCAACTACAATTCTAAGATGAATCATCAGTAGATGTTCAATAAACAAGTACCCTCAGAGCTTGGTGCAAATTCCCAAACTACTGGAAATCACAGTCCATCAGAAATAACAATGTATAAACAGCCAAGAGGAATATCTGATGACCAATTACGTGAATCAGTTAGATCATTAAATAATTAAAAATGCAATGCAAAGCTTTCAACAGGGTGCTTTCATGGACTAGAAATAAATGAAAACCTCAACAGCCTGAAGTCACAAAATGTTGAACCAGTTTATTTATTTATAACTGGAGGTCAGGTAGTGCTGGGAAAAGCCATTTGATCAAAACAATTTACCACACTGTAGTAAAAATCTATAGACATGCTCCAATGAATCCTGAGAATCCAACAGTGTTACTAGCAGCATCTACTGGAGTAGCAGTAATAAACATTGATGGTACACACAGCATTCGCAATACCTAAAAATACAGGTGATGATGTGGGGGAAAATCTGTGTCCACTGACTCTAGCCAAGGAAATGAAGCAATCTTTGCTGTGAATGCTGGTAAGCAATGTGTAGCAATGTCACTTACTGCTATTATATACCATCAAATACAAGATAATTCTACTTTGAACAATTCTACTTTGATAACTCTACTTTGAACAATATTTTGGTTATTGGAAATAATCTATACAGTTCTGTAAGATGTTCTGAGCGAACAAATGACTATTTACTGTTAACTGGTGTTCCAGACATGGTTTCAATATTTGTTAAAGTGTATTCATTACAATATAGTGTATTAATGCCAGTAGTTAACAAACAACAATTATTGTAATTCAGTTAAGAGTTTGAAAATACTTCTAGAAGTGAATTTCTAAGAGACATATATGGACCAATGTTTGATGTCATGAACAAATATTGAAACCATGTCTGGAACACCAGCTAACAGCAAATATTCATTTGTTCGCTCAGAACATCTTACAGAACTGTATAGATTATTTCCAATAACCAAAATATTGTTCAAAGTAGAGTTATCAAAGTAGAATTGTTCAAAGTAGAATTATCTTGTATTTGATGGTATATAATACAGGCCTTCTGATATTACGCGATGGTGCGATTTCGCACAATCAGCCTCAAATCGCATCCGATCGCACAATTCACGAAAAATCGCATAATTCACAAAAGGGCGCACAAAATTCATAAAATTAAACATAAATCAACACGTTTCTTACAAATTCCTGCATAAATACGCCATTTTTAAGATGATTTATCTTGGAAAAAGGCTAAAAAACCTTTGTCACCTTCGATTTCGTAAACATTGGAAGTTCAAGGCTTTATTTTTCATGTCGGGGACCTGGTACGAGTCTCCTTCGATTGGTGCAACACAAACACGCCCTTATATACACACCACTGAAATGACACAGTTGCCTTCTCTAAGAGAAGAGATCTGTGAAAAATAAGCGAAGTTGTAAGTTTTTCGGCAAGATGTAGTTTCTTTCGTTGAAAACTGATAAAATCTTACTCATGGATATGTTTGTTGTGAAAACGCTCGCTTTTTCTTCGACGAAGAAGGAAGTTCCCACCTTCCGCCCAATCTCACAGCTCACGATCGAGCATGAAACGCTCCACGTGGACGATGGACTGATGTTTTTCTGGTCGTGCAATATTAGGGCCTTTTATACGAGAGAAAATAAGCCGCGGCTTACTCTGGCCACGGTGTACAAAATACGCAAAAGGAACTATTTATACGAATATATATTCCCAGGTCAATATAAGCCGCGGCTTGAAAAAGACGTGAACGTAGATTTTGTACCATTTATTTATACGGGGTGAACATTCGAGTGTTCTGTAAGCCGTGGCCAGAGAAACCCGCGGCTTATTTTCTCTCGTATAAATGGGGGTAAGGCCCTATTGTGATTGACCATCTTCGGAAGTTCGTGGTTGACAAGCATCTTGATCATGCATTTGGCATGTCAGCTGCGTCCTTTCAACTTTTAACGTGGAGAAGACCTCATTTTTTTTATTTATCCCAACTGATGTCGATCGAGATACGTAATTACTGTTCCTTTGTGTTCACAATGTCTTTAGGGCAGCAAAAAAGTGTTTTTCTTAACCTGAAACCTTATAAAACAAGCTTAAAATTGCTGAGAAATAATTTACATTATTTATCGCATAATTGGCCTTTTCAATCGCACAATCTGCCCTGAAAAAATCGCATAATTTGCATTTTTTAATCGCACCCTATCAGAAGGCCTGATAATAGCAGTAAGTGACATTGGGACATTCCATTTTTTATCCGCACCCCCCTATGGAAGGCATTTTTCCGACAGGTCCCTTTTGCTCTGAAATGAGATTCCGACAGGTCCCTTTCACCTCTGAAGTTAGATTCCGACAGGCCCCTTTTACTCTGAAGCTTGATTCCGACAGGCCCGTTTTTGCATAGAACAAAGACTCCCGATTCCGACCTCCTAAACTAGAGCAGAAAATCCAGATTCCGACAGGGTCCTTCTTGACGTTTCAAAAAATGCCTTCCATAGGGGGTGGGGGGGGGGGGGGTGGGGAGGGGGTGCAGATAAAAAATGGAATGTCTCATTGCTACACATTGCTTACCAGCATTCACACCAAAGATTGCTTCATTTCCTTGACTAGAGTCAGCGGACACAAAGGTTGTTGGATCAATGATATCAAATATTGTAGAACCTGGATTTTCCTCCACATCATTTGCTTGCCTTGTAAGCAATGGGATGTAAACATTGTAGCACATCATTTGTGTAAACCAAAACATCACCTCCTTACACGACTTGTAATGTCCAACAACTTGTTTTAATGTTGGCAAGTAAAACACATTTAAGCGAAACATCATAAGCATCGTATTCCAAAATCGCCCTCGCACTCGTGAAAATGCATCCTTGGCTTTCACAAAATTGTTGTGACAGCCGATCCTTGACCGCTGTTGACCGGTACTGTTCGATCGTTGTTCCCATGCTGGCGGCTAGTAGCTGACAGCAGTAAGAGTACGAAATATACTATTCTTTGAGAGTGCAAAACTCTTATTCAATGCAATTATTTTTAAGAGTACAATAACTCTTTCAGTTTGGGGTGTAACCCACATCGACATTGAAAGACGATAAATACTGGTTTGTGATAGCTTGTGACATACTTGTGAGGTATGTGGTGCAACGCACACCGGCTTTCAAGGCAATGAATGTGGGCTTGCGAAAGCGTCTTAGCTTCAGTGCAATCCGCACTAAACACAAACCGAGTCTAGATATGTTGGCTTGCGTGAGTAAACAACTCTCGTATCGATATCGCCGAGGAAACTCCACTCAGCGACGTCACCTGGATGAAATAACAAAGAACAAACAAGCCAGGAAAGTGTAGTTAATTTTCGAAATGAAAGAAAGAAAGAAAACCAATCAGAAACAGCACGAAAGATCAATTTTGAAACAGAAATAACTTACCTTGAACAATTACAACTAATTTGTGACGGAAATCTCTTCAATTTTTTCCCAAAACAGGGGAAACGACCGCAGATTTATATACAAACGACGAACGCTAGAAGCAAAATGGCCGACACTTGAAAAACAATGACTCGCAATTACTAGTACCCAGTCTACAAGCCAGACTGTCACGTGTGTTCTCGTCCTGAAAAGATCTGCCTCTGACTTAGGGGTCTTTATGCATAATGCATAAACCCACAATTCGATGACCTGGGCCGAGTCAAAGGAGGCGGGACCCAA
>NC_090872.1:642126-647126 GCF_036669935.1 Montipora foliosa | reverse complement strand
TCACTCGTGCAGGTTATGGCTGTAAAATTAACGCAGAAGCCTAGGACAAACAGTGTTTGGGAAAGGCAGCTGTGAAAAATAAAGATGTGATAACATGTAAGGTAATATATATATTTAGCTAAGCCTTAAAATGGAGCTCCCGATCTCATTACGATAAAATGATAATAATGATGATGATCATAACCCTACATTGCCCATTGTCGTGTAAATTATTCACAAACATTCCCATGTTCTCTACTCTTCATGAACTATGTAGAAATGTTTTTGCCCTCCAATAGTAGCTTATCACCATCTTAACAATGTAAGCGATATTTTTGTTGGAGCATAATTACCAGAGACTGATAATTATAACAATGCCCGGGCCACTCCTGGTTCTTTTCGCTGTAGCAGCAGTAAATGCACCACATGCCCCAAAATTGACCACGGTTTACCTCCAAACCTCAGTTTCAGAACACTTTCTCAGAAATGGTCACTCTGTTTCCCATATGTTACTTATCACAATTGAAACACTTAGACATGAACGCGATTGTCTTAGGAAAGCACGTGAAGCGCCCGTCATTCATAAAGGCAAACTCATCGAGCCTCAGCTGGGAATTAAAAAACGTGACGAACTATAGTCATTATGTAATCCCTACCATGTAACTTGCCTTTATTATTTTACAGTAGTTTATATTCTGTATATTCATGTTTTTTTCCTAATAAACCTGATGAAGACTGTAATTGGCCAGTAGAAATATTGTATACCTTAGCCTTTTTCATATTGTTTGATCAATCTTTGACTTTAATTCTATGAAAGAAATATTCAGCGTCAATTCCGAGCGCGCGAATGGCAAAATAATGCCGTTGTAAAAAAATAGGTCCGCAATGCGTACTTGGGGTCTTATGCTTAGTTTAACTCCAATTCAGCCCACCATGCGTCCATGCGTGATTGGTTGAAAATTTGCCACAATGCAGCAGTGAAATGGGTTTCTTTAGTATGCTTCAAATTTCATGCCCTGTTTAGAATTTTACATCGATGACTTGCCGCTAATCTTTCTCTTATTGCAATTTGCACACTTTAGACAACTTTTGGTGCACACTACAGCATCTCTATCAGCTATTTACTAGTAACAGAAGCACTAGAATGGCTAAAAAACAAGCATGACTCTGTCATTTATTAATACGATCTTATAAATGATCAAGAGAATGCTGAAATTCAACTACAATTCTAAGATGAATCATCAGTAGATGTTCAATAAACAAGTACCCTCAGAGCTTGGTGCAAATTCCCAAACTACTGGAAATCACAGTCCATCAGAAATAACAATGTATAAACAGCCAAGAGGAATATCTGATGACCAATTACGTGAATCAGTTAGATCATTAAATAATTAAAAATGCAATGCAAAGCTTTCAACAGGGTGCTTTCATGGACTAGAAATAAATGAAAACCTCAACAGCCTGAAGTCACAAAATGTTGAACCAGTTTATTTATTTATAACTGGAGGTCAGGTAGTGCTGGGAAAAGCCATTTGATCAAAACAATTTACCACACTGTAGTAAAAATCTATAGACATGCTCCAATGAATCCTGAGAATCCAACAGTGTTACTAGCAGCATCTACTGGAGTAGCAGTAATAAACATTGATGGTACACACAGCATTCGCAATACCTAAAAATACAGGTGATGATGTTGGGGAAAATCTGTGTCCACTGACTCTAGCCAAGGAAATGAAGCAATCTTTGCTGTGAATGCTGGTAAGCAATGTGTAGCAATGTCACTTACTGCTATTATATACCATCAAATACAAGATAATTCTACTTTGAAAAATTCTACTTTGATAACTCTACTTTGAACAATATTTTGGTTATTGGAAATAATCTATACAGTTCTGTAAGATGTTCTGAGCGAACAAATGACTATTTACTGTTAACTGGTGTTCCAGACATGGTTTCAATATTTGTTAAAGTGTATTCATTACAATATAGTGTATTAATGCCAGTAGTTAACAAACAACAATTATTGTAATTCAGTTAAGAGTTTGAAAATACTTCTAGAAGTGAATTTCTAAGAGACATATATGGACCAATGTTTGATGTCATGAACAAATATTGAAACCATGTCTGGAACACCAGCTAACAGCAAATATTCATTTGTTCGCTCAGAACATCTTACAGAACTGTATAGATTATTTCCAATAACCAAAATATTGTTCAAAGTAGAGTTATCAAAGTAGAATTGTTCAAAGTAGAATTATCTTGTATTTGATGGTATATAATAGCAGTAAGTGACATTGGGACATTCCATTTTTTATCCGCATCCCCCTATGGAAGGCATTTTTCCGACAGGTCCCTTTTGCTCTGAAATGAGATTCCGACAGGTCCCTTTCACCTCTGAAGTTAGATTCCGACAGGCCCCTTTTACTCTGAAGCTTGATTCCGACAGGCCCGTTTTTGCATAGAAAAAAGACTCCCGATTCCGACCCCCTAAACTAGAGCAGAAAATCCAGATTCCGACAGGGTCCTTCTTGACGTTTCAAAAAATGCCTTCCATAGGGGGTGGGGGGGGGGGGGGGGGGGGGGGCAGATCCCATTGCTACACATTGCTTACCAGCATTCACACCAAAGATTGCTTCATTTCCTTGACTAGAGTCAGCGGACACAAAGGTTGTTGGATCAATGATATCAAATATTGTAGAACCTGGATTTTCCTCCACATCATTTGCTTGCCTTGTAAGCAATGGGATGTAAACATTGTAGCACATCATTTGTGTAAACCAAAACATCACCTCCTTACACGACTTGTAATGTCCAACAACTTGTTTTAATGTTGGCAAGTAAAACACATTTAAGCGAAACATCATAAGCATCGTATTCCAAAATCGCCCTCGCACTCGTGAAAATGCATCCTTGGCTTTCACAAAATTGTTGTGACAGCCGATCCTTGACCGCTGTTGACCGGTACTGTTCGATCGTTGTTCCCATGCTGGCGGCTAGTAGCAGACAGCAGTAAGAGTACGAAATATACTATTCTTTGAGAGTGCAAAACTCTTATTCAATGCAATTATTTTTTAGAGTACAATAACTCTTTCAGTTTGGGGTGTAACCCACATCGACATTAAAAGCCGATAAATACTGGTTTGTGATAGCTTGTGAGATACTTGTGAGGTATGTGGTGCAACGCACACCGGCTTTCAAGGCAATGAATGTGGGCTTGCGAAAGCGTCTTAGCTTCAGTGCAATCCGCACTAAACACAAACCGAGTCTAGATATGTTGGCTTGCGTGAGTAAACAACTCTCGTATCGATATCGCCGAGGAAACTCCACTCAGCGACGTCACCTGGATGAAATAACAAAGAACAAACAAGCCAGGAAAGTGTAGTTAATTTTCGAAATGAAAGAAAGAAAGAAAGAAAACCAATCAGAAACAGCACGAAAGATCAATTTTGAAACAGAAATAACTTACCTTGAACAATTACAACTAATTTGTGACGGAAATCTCTTCAATTTTTTCCCAAAACAGGGGAAACGACCGCAGATTTATATACAAACGACGAACGCTAGAAGCAAAATGGCCGACACTTGAAAAACAATGACTCGCAATTACTAGTACCCAGTCTACAAGCCAGACTGTCACGTGTGTTCTCGTCCTGAAAAGATCTGCCTCTGACTTAGGGGTCTTTATGCATAATGCATAAACCCACAATTCGATGACCTGGGCCGAGTCAAAGGAGGCGGGACCCAAGGCGAGACCCAAGGCGGGTCAGGGGTGTGGTAAATGAGTGTCCGTCGATTGGCTCACAAAATCGAGCCCAAGTCTACCGGTGTGGATCGCCCAGGATTAAACGTAAGCCGCCATCTTTGAATAACCGAGGGCACATATGTTTGCCTGCTAAAGACAAAAGAAAAAGAACTAATTTGAATGTGTTCACGACTTATCTTGAAGATCGCAGGGGAAAAAGAGAGACAACCTACATCTACCGAACCTTGGGATGATTCGTTGTATGAAGATCAGTACAGTGTCCCGCTGCCTCCGATCCAGGTAACAAGAAATAAAGCAATAACATATTCTTACACTATTTGAGGCAGTGTATCTTTAGACACAGGATTTCTAGCTACTGCCATTAAAAATTTGTGAGTGGTCTTGTCATTTAATGCACGCAAGGCTATTCTTCACAATACCGGACTGATCAACAACGTAGCGACGGCTATTTCAACAATTTGTATATGTAATCAAAAAGGACTACATGCTGTCCAGTTTGGAAATAATTGGATGAAAAAAATTCCTAGGACAGCCAAAATTACGGCCTCGTCCAATTTGGCTGTCAGAGGAATTTTTTGAATTCAATTATTTGCAAATTAGAAAAGCATGTAGTCCTGTTACTTATTATATAGCTGGTTAGTTAATCCAGATTTTTTAGCGTGTCACAGACGCGAAACAATAGGGAGCTTATGAATTGACAACTTTCGCACGACGACGCCATTGCACTGTGCGACAGGCTTGCTGTGCATGCTTATCTTTGCACTTACGGGCGTCGCACCAAAGTCGACGCCGTTGTTGACAGCGATTCGCAGGCGTCCTAGAAAAAGCGGGACGTGAGACTAATTTTCAAAGTTTTCCCTACATACTTCAGTGGATTTTTGTAGATAATTCAAGTATCACATTAGGGACATGTTCTTTACATATGTTTTCGATTTGTTTGCCTGTTTTCGTTGGAGTAACGACCCAAACAATCAACACCATAGCTAGCTGTAGACAAACATAAATTAACACCGAGTGAAACCAGCCATATTGGCAAGATGGTACCAAACCTACAACTAGACCATTGCAAGTGGTTATCTCATCACAGTAACTACAGCTGTTCAGCAAGTTTATAAATGTCCTCCCTGTTTATAAATGCACCTTGCATTCATCCTTTGTTGTCTCGTCTAAATCCGTAGTTAACTCTGATTTTGTTGACGAAACGCATAAAAGTACAAATACAGTGAAATACTCAGCCCTTTATAAATCTGTTTCCATA
>NC_090872.1:629626-632126 GCF_036669935.1 Montipora foliosa | reverse complement strand
ACTCCTGGTTCTTTTCGCTGTAGCAGCAGTAAATGCACCACATGCCCCAAAATTGACCACGGTTTACCTCCAAACCTCAGTTTCAGAACACTTTCTCAGAAATGGTCACTCTGTTTTCCATATGTTACTTATCACAATTGAAACACTTAGACATGAACGCGATTGTCTTAGGAAAGCACGTGAAGCGTCCGTCATTCATAAAGGCAAACTCATCGAGCCTCAGCTGGGAATTAAAAAACGTGACGAACTATAGTCATTATGTAATCCCTACCATGTAACTTGCCTTTATTATTTTACAGAAGTTTATATTCTATATAATAATCTATACAGTTCTGTAAGATGTTCTGAGCGAACAAATGACTATTTGCTGTTAACTGGTGTTCCAGACATGGTTTCAATATTTGTTAAAGTGTATTCATTACAATATAGTGTATTAATGCCAGTAGTTAACAAACAACAATTATTGTAATTCAGTTAAGAGTTTGAAAATACTTCTAGAAGTGAATTTCTAAGAGACATATATGGACCAATGTTTGATGTCATGAACAAATATTGAAACCATGTCTGGAACACCAGCTAACAGCAAATATTCATTTGTTCGCTCAGAACATCTTACAGAACTGTATAGATTATTTCCAATAACCAAAACATTGTTCAAAGTAGAGTTATCAAAGTAGAATTGTTCAAAGTAGAATTATCTTGTATTTGATGGTATATAATAGCAGTAAGTGACATTGCTACACATTGCTTACCAGCATTCACAGCAAAGATTGCTTCATTTCCTTGGCTAGAGTCAGTGGACACAGATTTTCCCCCACATCATCACCTGTATTTTTAGGTATTGCGAATGCTGTGTGTACCATCAATGTTTATTACTGCTACTCCAGTAGATGCTGCTAGTAACACTGTTGGATTCTCAGGATTCATTGGAGCATGTCTATAGATTTTTACTACAGTGTGGTAAATTGTTTTGATCAAATGGCTTTTCCCAGCACTACCTGACCTCCAGTTATAAATAAATAAACTGGTTCAACATTTTGTGACTTCAGGCTGTTGAGGTTTTCATTTATTTCTAGTCCATGAAAGCACCCTGTTGAAAGCTTTGCATTGCATTTTTAATTATTTAATGATCTAACTGATTCACGTAATTGGTCATCAGATATTCCTCTTGGCTGTTTATACATTGTTATTGCTGATGGACTGTGATTTCCAGTAGTTTGGGAATTTGCACCAAGCTCTGAGGGTACTTGTTTATTGAACATCTACTGATGATTCATCTTAGAATTGTAGTTGAATTTCAGCATTCTCTTGATCATTTATAAGATCGTATTAATAAATGACAGAGTCATGCTTGTTTTTTAGCCATTCTAGTGCTTCTGTTACTAGTAAATAGCTGATAGAGATGCTGTAGTGTGCACCAAAAGTTGTCTAAAGTGTGCAAATTGCAATAAGAGAAAGATTAGCGGCAAGTCATCGATGTAAAATTCTAAACAGGGCATGAAATTTGAAGCATACTGAAGAAACCCATTTCACTGCTGCATTGTGGCAAATTTTCAACCAATCACGCATGGACGCATGGTGGGCTGAATTGGAGTTAAACTAAGCATAAGACCCCAAGTACGCATTGCGGACCTATTTTTTTACAACGGCATTATTTTGCCATTCGCGCGCTCGGAATTGACGCTGAATATTTCTTTCATAGAATTAAAGTCAAAGATTGATCAAACAATATGAAAAAGGCTAAGGTATACAATATTTCTACTGGCCAATTACAGTCTTCATCAGGTTTATTAGGAAAAAAACATGAATATACAGAATATACACTACTGTAAAATAATAAAGGCAAGTTACATTGTAGGGATTACATAATGACTATAGTTCGTCACGTTTTTTAATTCCCAGCTGAGGCTCGATGAGTTTGCCTTTATGAATGAGGGGCGCCTCACGTGCTTTCCTAAGACATTCGGGTTCATGTCTAAGTGTTTCAATTGTGATAAGTAACATATGGGAAACAGAGTGACCATTGCTGAGAAAGTTTGGTTTATTTGTTCTGAAACTGAGGTTTGGAGGTAAACCGTGGTCAATTTTGGGGCATGTGGTGCATTTACTGCTGCTACAGCGAAAAGAACCAGGAGTGGCCCGGGCATTGTTATAATTATCAGTCTCTGGTAATTATGCTCCAACAAAAATATCGCTTACATTGTTAAGATGGTGATAAGCTACTATTGGAGGGCAAAAACATTTCTACATAGTTCATGAAGAGTAGAGAACATGGGAATGTTTGTGAATAATTTACACGACAATGGGCAATGTAGGGTTATCATCATCATCATTATTATCATTTTATCGTAATGAGATCGGGAGCTCCATTTTAAGGCTTAGCTAAATATATATATATTACCTTACATGTTATCACATCTTTATTTTTCACAGCTGCCTTTCTCAAACACTGTTTGTCCTAGGCTTCTGCGTTAATTTTACAGCCATAACCTGCACGAGT
>NC_090872.1:612126-619626 GCF_036669935.1 Montipora foliosa | reverse complement strand
GCCAAATTGGACGAGGCCGTAATTTTGGCTGTCCTAGGAATTTTTTTCATCCAATTATTTCCAAACTGGACAGCATGTAGTCCTTTTTGATTACATATACAAATTGTTGAAATAGCCGTCGCTACGTTGTTGATCAGTCCGGTATTGTGAAGAATAGCCTTGCGTGCATTAAATGACAAGACCACTCACAAATTTTTAATGGCAGTAGCTAGAAATCCTGTGTCTAAAGATACACTGCCTCAAATAGTGTAAGAATATGTTATTGCTTTATTTCTTGTTACCTGGATCGGAGGCAGCGGGACACTGTACTGATCTTCATACAACGAATCATTCCAAGGTTCGGTAGATGTAGGTTGTCTCTCTTTTTCCCCTGCGATCCTCAAGATAAGTCGTGAACACATTCAAATTAGTTCTTTTTCTTTTGTCTTTAGCAGGCAAACATATGTGCCCTCGGTTATTCAAAGATGGCGGCTTACGTTTAATCCTGGGCGATCGACACCGGTAGACCTGGGCTCGATTTTGTGAGCCAATCGACGGACACTCATTTACCACACCCCTGACCCGCCTTGGGTCTCGCCTTGGGTCCCGCCTCTACGGTGGCCCAAAAGGGTCAATCACAAATCAGTTTACCAAAACACAAATCAATTTCCCAAAACACAAATCGATTTCTCAAAACACAAACCAGTTTGCCAAAACACAAACCAATTTCGCAAAACACAAATCAATGGACTGGGCACTTGCTCTGTAATTATCACAGAGAGCCTGGAAGGGACTCATTCCCAGGAATTTCCGCGTCCAACATGGCGACTTCTTCATGTGAGTGACCACTCATCGAGCCTTCGGTGATAAAATGTTTTGTAGCCATTGCGGTAGCGAGGTTAAATCCTGTTTTAAATTCTGCGTAAAATGTGGCAATCCTACGTCCCAGAACTCTGACGATCATTCCTCGGGCTGCGAAACGATTAAAAGTCATAGCAGCAGAACTTGGATGCTCGGGGACTTCCTTAGGCACACGGAGGGTCTAAAACACAGGCCACATTCCACAGGCCTAGGGTTAGCCAAATTGAGGGTTTTGGTTACTTTCCAAAACATAAAACAATGACCTGCAACGAGTGACCTGTGGAATGTGACCTGTGTTTTAGACCCGCCGTTAGGCACATCTGCTGCTACATATTCCAAGGAATCTATTCCAAAGCTGGATACCTTCATAAAGAAGAAAAAAGATGAGCGGATGTCACATTTTAAGAGGAAGAATAAGAGGTTGAAGAATGAAAAGGACGAACCTGTGACAATAAACACTGGAATAATGCGTTACGTAGAGGAGGAAAATATCCTTAAGCCTCAGCGGGGAAATAGTCTTCCCATAAGGCTTCCTAAAACAGCAGATAGTGAGGAGGTGCTAAAGTTAGCTGTGGCAAAGCAGTCTCTACATAACGGAAATGAAATTGTCCACAGCTCTGTGAAGTCCTACAAATTGCTATACCCAGATGGAACTGAAGTTAAACAACTGAAAGAATATGATGAGGCATTTAGTTTAGGAAGTCCCTGAGAATCCAGGTCTGCTGCTATGACTTTTAATCGTTTCGCAGCCCGAGGAATGATCGTCAGAGTTCTGGGACGTAGGATTGCCACATTTTACGCAGAATTTAAAACAGGATTTAACCTCGCTACCGCAATGGCTACAAAACATTTTATCACCGAAGGCTCGATGAGTTGTCACTCACATGAAGAAGTCGCCATGTTGGACGCGGAAATTCCTGGGAATGAGTCCCTTCCAGGCTCTCTCTGATAATTACAGAGCAAGTGCCCAGTCCATTGGTTTGTGTTTCGCGAAATTGGTTTGTGTTTTGGCAAACTGGTTCGTGTTTTGAGAAATTGATTTGTGTTTTGAGAAATCGATTTGTGTTTTGGGAAATTGATTTGTGTTTTGGTAAACTGATTTTTGATTGACCCTTTTGGGCCACCGTACGCCTCCTTTGACTCGGCCCAGATCATCGAATTGTGGGTCTTATGCATTATGCATAAAGACCCCTAAGTCAGAGGCAGATCTTTTCAGGACGAGAACACACGTGACAGTCTGGCTTGTAGACTGGGTACTACTAATTGCGAGTCATTGTTTTTCAAGTGTCGGCCATTTTGCTTCTAGCGTTCGTCGTTTGTATATAAATCTGCGGTCGTTTCCCCTGTTTTGGGAAAAAAATTGAAGAGATTTCCGTCACAAATTAGTTGTAATTGTTCAAGGTAAGTTATTTCTGTTTCAAAATTGATCTTTCGTGCTGTTTCTGATTGGTTTTCTTTCTTTCTTTCATTTCGAAAATTAACTACACTTTCCTGGCTTGTTTGTTCTTTGTTATTTCATCCAGGTGACGTCGCTGAGTGGAGTTTCCTCGGCGATATCGATACGAGAGTTGTTTACTCACGCAAGCCAACATATCTAGACTCGGTTTGTGTTTAGTGCGGATTGCACTGAAGCTAAGACGCTTTCGCAAGCCCACATTCATTGCCTTGAAAGCCGGTGTGCGTTGCACCACATACCTCACAAGTATATCACAAGCTATCACAAACCAGTATTTATCGGCTTTCAATGTCGATGTGGGTTACACCCCAAACTGAAAGAGTTATTGTACTCTAAAAAATAATTGCATTGAATAAGAGTTTTGCACTCTCAAAGAATAGTATATTTCGTACTCTTACTGCTGTCTGCTACTAGCCGCCAGCATGGGAACAACGATCGAACAGTACCGGTCAACAGCGGTCAAGGATCGGCTGTCACAACAATTTTGTGAAAGCCAAGGATGCATTTTCACGAGTGCGAGGGCGATTTTGGAATACGATGCTTATGATGTTTCGCTTAAATGTGTTTTACTTGCCAACATTAAAACAAGTTGTTGGACATTACAAGTCGTGTAAGGAGGTGATGTTTTGGTTTACACAAATGATGTGCTACAATGTTTACATCCCATTGCTTACAAGGCAAGCAAATGATGTGGAGGAAAATCCAGGTTCTACAATATTTGATATCATTGATCCAACAACCTTTGTGTCCGCTGACTCTAGTCAAGGAAATAAAGCAATCTTTGGTGTGAATGCTGGTAAGCAATGTGTAGCAATGGGACATTCCATTTTTTATCTGCACCCCCTCCCCCTCCCCCCCCCCCACCCCCTATGGAAGGCATTTTTTGAAACGTCAAGAAGGACCCTGTCGGAATCTGGATTTTCTGCTCTAGTTTAGGGGGTCGGAATCGGGAGTCTTTGTTCTATGCAAAAACAGGCCTGTCGGAATCAAGCTTCAGAGTAAAAGGGGCCTGTCGGAATCTAACTTCAGAGGTGAAAGGGACCTGTCGGAATCTCATTTCAGAGCAAAAGGGACCTGTCGGAAAAATGCCTTCCATAGGAGGGTGCGGATAAAAAATGGAATGTCCCAATGTCACTTACTGCTATTATCAGGCCTTCTGATAGGGTGCGATTAAAAATTGCAAATTATGCGATTTTTTCAGGGCAGATTGTGCGATTAAAAAGGCCAATTATGCGATAAATAATGTAAATTATTTCTCAGCAATTTTAAGCTTGTTTTATAAGGTTTCAGGTTAAGAAAAACACTTTTTTGCTGCCCTAAAGACATTGTGAACACAAAGGAACAGTAATTACGTATCTCGATCGACATTAGTTGGGATAAATAAAAAAAATGAGGTCTTCTCCACGTTAAAAGTTGAAAGGACGCAGCTGACATGCCAAATGAATGATCAAGGTGCTTGTCAACCACGAACTTCCGAAGATGGTCAATCACAATAGGGCCTTACCCCCATTTATACGAGAGAAAATAAGCCGCGGGTTTCTCTGGCCACGGCTTACAGAACACTCGAATGTTCACCCCGTATAAATAAATGGTACAAAATCTACGTTCACGTCTTTTTCAAGCCGCGGCTTATATTGACCTGGGAATATATATTCGTATAAATAGTTCCTTTTGCGTATTTTGTACACCGTGGCCAGAGTAAGCCACGGCTTATTTTCTCTCGTATAAAAGGCCCTAATATTGCACGACCAGAAAAACATCAGTCCATCGTCC
The DNA here is from genome assembly GCF_036669935.1 of Montipora foliosa. Taxonomy (NCBI): domain Eukaryota; kingdom Metazoa; phylum Cnidaria; class Anthozoa; order Scleractinia; family Acroporidae; genus Montipora; species Montipora foliosa. The sequence goes on along the minus strand of NC_090872.1, from coordinate 615,557 downwards.
ACGTGGAGCCTTTCTTGCTCGATCGTGAGCTGTGAGATTGGGTGGAAGGTGGGAACTTCCTTCTTCGTCGAAGAAAAAGCGAGCGTTTTCACAACAAACTTATCCATGAGTAAGATTTTATCAGTTTTCAACGAAAGAAACTACATTTTGCCGAAAAACTTACAACTTCGCTTATTTTTCACAAATCTCTTCTCTTAGAGAAGGCAACTGTGTCATTTCAGTGGTGTGTATATAAGGGCGTGTTTGTGTTGCACCAATCGAAGGAGACTCGTACCAGGTCCCCGACATGAAAAATAAAGCCTTGAACTTCGAATGTTTACGAAATCGAAGGTGACAAAGGTTTTTTTAGCCTTTTTCCAAGATAAATCATCTTAAAAATGGCGTATTTATGCAGGAATTTGTAAGAAACGTGTTGATTTATGTTTAATTTTATGAATTTTGTGCGCCCTTTTGTGAATTATGCGATTTTTCGTGAATTGTGCGATCGGATGCGATTTGAGGCCGATTGTGCGAAATCGCACCATCGCGTAATATCAGAGGGCCTGTATTATATACCATCAAATACAAGATAATTCTACTTTGAACAATTCTACTTTGATAACTCTACTTTGAACAATATTTTGGTTATTGGAAATAATCTATACAGTTCTGTAAGATGTTCTGAGCGAACAAATGAATATTTGCTGTTAGCTGGTGTTCCAGACATGGTTTCAATATTTGTTCATGACATCAAACATTGGTCCATATATGTCTCTTAGAAATTCACTTCTAGAAGTATTTTCAAAGTCTTAACTGAATTACAATAATTGTTGTTTGTTAACTACTGGCATTAATACACTATATTGTAATGAATACACTTTAACAAATATTGAAACCATGTCTGGAACACCAGTTAACAGCAAATAGTCATTTGTTCGCTCAGAACATCTTACAGAACTGTATAGATTATTTCCAATAACCAAAATATTGTTCAAAGAAGAGTTAACAAAGTAGAATTGTTCAAAGTAGAATTATCTTGTATTTGATGGTATATAATAGCAGTAAGTGACATTGCTACACATTGCTTACCAGCATTCACAGCAAAGATTGCTTCATTTCCTTGGCTAGAGTCAGTGGACACAGATTTTCCCCCACATCATCACCTGTATTTTTAGGTATTGCGAATGCTGTGTGTACCATCAATGTTTATTATTGCTACTCCAGTAGATGCTGCTAGTAACACTGTTGGATTCTCAGGATTCATTGGAGCATGTCTATAGATTTTTACTACAGTGTGGTAAATTGTTTTGATCAAATGGCTTTTCCCAGCACTACCTGACCTCCAGTTATAAATAAATAAACTGGTTCAACATTTTGTGACTTCAGGCTGTTGAGGTTTTCATTTATTTCTAGTCCATGAAAGCACCCTGTTGAAAGCTTTGCATTGCATTTTTAATTATTTAATGATCTAACTGATTCACGTAATTGGTCATCAGATATTCCTCTTGGCTGTTTATACATTGTTATTTCTGATGGACTGTGATTTCCAGTAGTTTGAGAATTTGCACCAAGCTCTGAGGGTACTTGTTTATTGAACATCTACTGATGATTCATCTTAGAATTGTAGTTGAATTTCAGCATTCTCTTGATCATTTATAAGATCGTATTAATAAATGACAGAGTCATGCTTGTTTTTTAGCCATTCTAGTGCTTCTGTTACTAGTAAATAGCTGATAGAGATGCTGTAGTGTGCACCAAAAGTTGTCTAAAGTGTGCAAATTGCAATAAGAGAAAGATTAGCGGCAAGTCATCGATGTAAAATTCTAAACAGGGCATGAAATTTGAAGCATACTGAAGAAACCCATTTCACTGCTGCATTGTGGCAAATTTTCAACCAATCACGCATGGACGCATGGTGGGCTGAATTGGAGTTAAACTAAGCATAAGACCCCAAGTACGCATTGCGGACCTATTTTTTTACAACGGCATTATTTTGCCATTCGCGCGCTCGGAATTGACGCTGAATATTTCTTTCATAGAATTAAAGTCAAAGATTGATCAAACAATATGAAAAAGGCTAAGGTATACAATATTTCTACTGGCCAATTACAGTCTTCATCAGGTTTATTAGGAAAAAAACATAAATATACAGAATATAAACTACTGTAAAATAATAAAGGCAAGTTACATGGTAGGGATTACATAATGACTATAGTTCGTCACGTTTTTTAATTCCCAGCTGAGGCTCGATGAGTTTGCCTTTATGAATGAGGGGCGCTTCACGTGCTTTCCTAAGACAATCGCGTTCATGTCTAAGTGTTTCAATTTTGATAAGTAGCATATGAGAAACAGAGTGACCAATTTGCTGAGAAAGTTTGGTTTATTTGTTCTGAAACTGAGGTTTGGAGGTAAACCGTGGTCAATTTTGGGGCATGTGGTGCATTTACTGCTGCTACAGCGAAAAGAACCAGGAGTGGCCCGGGCATTGTTATAATTATCAGTCTCTGGTAATTATGCTCCAACAAAAATATCGCTTACATTGTTAAGATGGTGATAAGCTACTATTGGAGGGCAAAAACATTTCTACATAGTTCATGAAGAGTAGAGAACATGGGAATGTTTGTGAATAATTTACACGACAATGGGCAATGTAGGGTTATCATCATCATCATTATTATCATTTTATCGTAATGAGATCGGGAGCTCCATTTTAAGGCTTAGCTAAATATATATATTACCTTACATGTTATCACATCTTTATTTTTCACAGCTGCCTTTCCCAAACACTGTTTGTCCTAGGCTTCTGCGTTAATTTTACAGCCATAACCTGCACGAGTGATAAAACATTAGCGTCTTTATTTCGCGTAACACAATTACTCGGTCATTGTGGATAACTTTGAATGAACTAGCTAAAAGTGCAGTGAACACAAACTGTCCGATCCATTTTGGTTTATTTGTCGCTTCTATGTAGACAGTCGGCCGGGGAGCACCGGTTAAAAGGAAAAGAAATGTACTGTAGTAAGACAAAGAGAAAGCAAAAAATATATATATCAATTAAAAAAAAAATACTACTATTAAGAAAATAACAATTAAATAAGAGGAAAAATTGATGTGCTGCCCGCCAGTATCCCTACCTCTCTTTTTATTCCTGGCCCTGGTTGTTCAAGCGTCGGATAGTCCTTTCCAACAGATAAATCCCCATCCATCGGATAAGTATTAGGAAACCTAATTGCGAAATCCTTAGCCTGCGTAGCAAGCGTTTCCAACTCGAGTTATTGCACGAAAGTTAGAGCGGAAGCAAAAAAAAGCACCCCCCTCCCCCCCCAGTAATAAGCGTATTTATTTTGGCTTCGGACCCCTTTTAGCCGGCTTTTTCGACGTTGGAGCCGTCTGACAAGACATGCTCTGAAAACAAACACGCGACTCCGAGTGTCCGAGTGTCATTGGTTGTC
>NC_090872.1:579626-589626 GCF_036669935.1 Montipora foliosa | reverse complement strand
TGCCACTGGTGAAAATACTATTTCTTCAATTCTAAGGAGGCAAAGGAAATTCTCCCAGTTCTCATCACCATCTGGAATCAAGTCACCAACAAGAATGGGAAGCATTCTTGCTAGGCACCACATCTGAGCAGCTAACAATGTGAACAAATAAGAAAATACATGTAGTTTAGTATTTATTATTTACTACTAACAGTTGAATGAGAACCCAAATTATGAAATGAAAGTTGCGTGTACCACTTACAAGAGTGTCTGGTTTGATACACAGTAAACGTTTGTCTCAAAAATGAATGTAATAAAAATCATAAATATTTTTAAATAAATTGTTGCTAATAAATTAAGTATCATCAGTTGTTTTGAGAGTGGGCTTGTTTATACTGAAAGATACCTCACACAAAACAAAGGTTTGTAAGGAATTATAGTGAACACTGAAAATTTTAAGGGTTTGTTATGATGATATCTGAGTTTAATATACTGTATTAACTGGCTGGCTTTCTTTGATCAGAATTATGCCAGTAATTAACTAAAAGTTATACATTATGCATTCCATACTGAGGCAGCTACAATAATATTATTATTATTATTATTACACACCTGTCTGACTTAGAGATGCAGAGTCATTTGATAATGCTTGTTGCTTTATTGCACTTGGTTTGTTGCTCATTTCCGGTGAACCATAATCAAATGTTGCAATTCTGTCATTTAGGGTTTCAAGTGTGAAGTATTCCTCTTCTCTGATACATTTCCTCAAAAGGAGTTTAATCTGAAGGGGTAGCACTCCTTCCAGCTGATCATGCATGACATCATGGTCAAGTCCATCCACTACATGAAAGTATCGTGACTGATTGAGGATGGATGTTCTCTTGACCCCATAGGCAGAAACCAAGGTTGGATCGGCCTGAACTAACTGACAGTGCCTGTCATGGGCAGCTCTTGTTCTCAGTTGGAACTGATTCTCTGTGAACTGCAATCATGCATAAAAAGAAACTGAATAAATGAATGAATGTATTTCAATTTCTATAGCCTGCGAGCAGGCTCTCTCTCTCTGTGGTGGGACCCCAGTCCCATGGGGGTTCTTATCTACTCGCAGGCTACAGTTTCTATAAACATTATTAAAATTAAAATATACAATGATATTTCTGACAACGCCCACAGTGTCACGAATACAGTCTACCCAAGGTATAATGCTCACATGTATTTCAAGGATTGAGGAAGTTAATTTATTCTTATCATAAGGATCAGTCTTTGTGACTGTACTGATCAAATTAAGAAGAATTGTGATTCCTAAGAGAACCACCGATCTGTGCATTGGGCCCGAATTACTTAGTCTCTGGCCCACCCATTCTCACTTAATAAAAGGGTTGAAATTCTTGGGAGGTGTTGTGTTAAATGCTACTTTTCTGGCCTTGGAACCATTCTTACGCTCGAAGTAAAATTTTGCGAGTGCATGGTTGGACTTGCAACCTCTTTGCTGTGGACAAGAATAATTTTATTCATTTTCCCCTGGGACTCATGATTTTTCCATTGTTGAGGCTGTCCCAGTACACCTTGACAGCAAAAGCTGGCTAATGCTCACACTGTGAGTAAGGAATTGATTTTCATCAAAATGTTTAACTGAAGTGGGCAGGGCAGTCAATTAATAAACCGGGCCCATTCCATATGTATTGGTGGTTTTCATAGTAATTTGCATTGTGAAGTACAGGACTATAATTCCGTTCAATTTTGCCATGTTTTTTTTTTCCTAATTTTCAAAAACAAGCAAAGCATAAAACAACAACAACAACAACAAAAATTCATAAAACAACATTCTGGTTCTGTGCATGACATTCCCCTTGATTACTGAGGAAAATTTTAAACACTTTATACCTGTGTTTGGATATCATTACTTGTTGCCATGCAAACTCTACAAATTCTCAGGGAAGTAAAACTTTCAACAAATCCGCCAATCGAATGAGCCCCCAGGTTATCATCTGAGAAGGGGCCAATGCTGCCTCGAAAAAGCCTGTCTTGACCTTCCAAGTGGAAATTCACACCACAATCCTGCAAAACAATAAAACAAGTACAACAAACAGCAATGCCATGTAAATTAAGATAAAAATGACTATAGTACATCACTGTACATCACAGTAGTAGTTAGAATCCTTCCAAACCTGGTGTTGTTTGTCCCTTCCTCACTAATTAAGAGGTTTACAGAAAACAATCACTTAACCAGTTATACATGTCACTGAACATTATAATAGGCAGCTGGCACCAAGTGCAGTAAAATGTGTATATTAATTAAGCAATCCAGGATTGCAGTGTACCTGTTTTACTTCTGTCAATCTATATGTACTTCTGGTTTTTCTGAACTGTCCACAAAAAAGTGTCCACCAAAAGTTCTGGATGCTATAAATGTTCACTTACAATACAAGCACATAAGTGTGATGTTGAATTCAACTTTCAATTGTGCAAGAAAGTAATTTTACACAAACACATGGAAGGAAAAGTAATCATTACAGCAATATCATTGATCCTGGTCTCATTTGTCACAGTCCCTTGATTCCCATGCATAACTATGAATAATTCCAAACCCTTAGCTTAGAAGCACAAATTTACAAATACATGTATATTATTATTGCATGTACTTACTGATTCAAGAAAGCTTAAGTCCCGCATAAAGGGTTGCAGAATTCTGTTCATTCCATAAGTGCTTATCAGAGATGTTTTACACAGGGCTACAAGTTGAACCATGTTGATAACTGAACGGTATTGTGGACTTAAATTCCCAAGAATGAAGTAAAATGCTCCTAAAGATATATAAAACACACTGTGGGCAAAATAAAAAAAGGTCCATGCATTCCGTTGCTGGTACATGTATTTACACGTAAGAACTCGTAGTTCAATATTTTTTGGCAAAAAAAAAAATATTATAAGAACACAAGTATCAAATTATACACCCATGGGTACCACAGGCTAATTGTGAGTGGTGGTGTCTGAAATCACATTTGAAAGACACATTACGCCTTGGTTTCTACATTATTCACTGACAGCTATCATTTTTGTTAATAATAAGGCACAAAGTACTGGTATATTACTTGAAAAACAGTTTACAAACTGTATCAACTGTTATACTTATTTACATTGTACATTTCTGTAATTTACCTATTTTGTGTTTTTTGGTCTTTGATCCAAGTGGATTGGTGACTTGAAAGTCATCATAGTAACAGTGTAAGACAAGTGCATGAGGATCATGCCCAAAAAGTCCATGGGACTTGAAGTCTTCACCATCACAATAGTCTCTCAAGTAGTCATCAGTACTTGTGTGAGGATTTTGTACCTTAACACAGTGGGCATGATACAATCATTCCTTTAGAAATTAAATCTTTTTCCTTCACTGACAAACAACAGATCCATTTCTAAAATAATCCGGAAACCCTGTTGGTATACGGCAATTCAAGAATAACTACTGTTCACAAAATTTAATTGCAGAGGACAACATCTCACATACCTCAGACAGGATGTCTGGATGACTGAGCAAACCTTGGAGTGTTTTCAGTATGGGAATGTAGTGAAAGGTTTCTTTTACAAGCCTCAGTTTTTGTCGCCCCCTGACCATTCGATACTCTGCCCGCTGACTCAATATTATTTCCTCAGGCTCCTGTTGAAAGTAAATAGTATCTCCCAGTTGCCCTAGCTGTAAAACTCTATTTGAAAACAATGCCGCACTATCAGCCTTTGATATGAAAAAAGTTTCCATTTTCATATTCATACAAAACATTATTATACATCAGACTCACTATGAAAAATCTGATTGGTCGAGAGCATTCAATCAATTCACAATAGCTTGTGAACTTGACATGATAAATGTAATATCTGCTGCAGATATAACATTTATCATGGCAAGTTCAACGTCTGCCTGGGTACTAAGCCCCTTGGAGTGTTCTCCTCAGAAACAAAATGGCTGAATGCCTCGCTTCTGTTTCTGAGGATGAATTATATGAAAAATGTATAATAATAAACAATTATTGAATTCGGTTTTCGCATGATATCATGAATTATCAAAACCTCGTGTCTGTGTTATCTGCCTCAGACTTCGGCTTCAGCAGATAACACAGACCTCGGTTTTGATAATTCATGATATCATGCTCAACCTCATCCAATAATTGTTTATTGTCATTCAGAGAGGTTTTTCACTTGTTGTCCCTTTGAAAGAAAGTGTTTTTGCATCTTGGAAATGGCCCATCAGACCTTTTCCTCACATTGATATGATAAGAAAAGAGGAATATATAAAAAATATTCCTGAAGGAATGGAAAAATGACCAAATGAGTCAATTCAGATGAAATCTTCACTTTGGTGTTAAACGTCATTGTCAAGTACTCAGCTGAAGTACTCTCTTTTTCAAATATTGCATGTACATGTACTAACAACTCTAGGTTGTTCTTCTATGCAGAAAGCAAAATGACAGATATTATTAGCAACAGGTCAATTTTAATAGCAAATTAAATAAGCCTTGTCTTGCTAAACTTACCACATAGTTGAAGTTATTTTTAAAGTATTGAACTTGTTGATATTCATTCATCAAGGGTTGTCTGGCCTGAGTAAAGAAGTTTGGCTGTTCAAGAACACCACTCAAACCTTCAATATCTGCAATTTCTAGGCCGTTTCTTTCCAAGCATGAGGTGATTCCCTCCCTCAGATGCTCCAAAGTACTTTCCACCACATCCCCTGTGCTGTCAAGAATTGCATCGATTCCACGCTGGCTTAGCTGATTTTCTTCTTTGGTTTTTAAAAGAAACAAAGCTAAAAATCTGGTCATTTTATCTAACATGTTGTTCGGCCCCTCTTCTTTGTTATACTCCTCTGCATGGACCTCATCATCGCTTGAATTTACGTCGAGAGTGCCATTGTCCTCTTGTATGTCGACGTCTTCATCATTTTGTGGTCTATCAACAAGATTATTCCAGGTGTGTTTTCGCTGAATATGTGATTTAAATGAGTTAAATTTCTTAAATGATTGGCCACAATCGCCACATGTTATCGTGAAGTTTGGCTCGTGACTGTGAATAAACTTTATATGACTAAGGAGCTTCTTAAAGGTATTACCGGCGAAGCTAGCACAGTAACAACATCGGAACGCCATTGTGCTGTTTATTTTTCGCGCCGTGGCGGGAGATTGGTGACGTACACGCTTTGTGTTTATTGCGAAGTTTTGAACCCTTGAACCCTCTTGAACCCTTACGTATCTCATGTGACGTCGGCGAACCAATCACTGATTTAAAAATGCGCGCGCAAAAATAACGTATAAATACTAAGCTCCGCATCGGATTCCTCTCGCTCGTTCTCGCTCGTGGGTTTTTCGATTTTGTGGTGTTAACTGCATTATTTTTCCTTTAAATTGAAAATCATGGCAATGAAAACAGCTGAGGACGTAAAGACATGGCTCGTTGAGCACGATTTTGAAGAGTATGCCTCGAAATTTCACGGTAAGTAATCACAGACAATGATACTTAGTATCGTGTACTTGACCCGTTGACCGAATTCATTGTATGTAGATATTACATTCAAATCAGTCAAATACCGGTGCCAACGTAAACAAAGAAGCCAGTTTTCGTCTTGTGGATGTTATGCAGAACGTAAATCATCGGTTAACTGAAAAACATCGGGCTTGTTATTTGCATAAGCGTGCGTTTTGGGGGGAATTCAGCACAGGCCAACGAATTAACTTGCTTTTCCTTTGGAAATTAAGTGATCTTTCAGATCATTAGTTCTTAGCTCGTACGTTTTTAGTTTACTTTCGTATTTGTAGTTCGTTATGGAGAGCTAGGAAGCTCGATAAACGGGCAACCAACAACTGGAAAGATGAGACAGGCGGCCGACCTAGCACGCAACGGATTTACGTGTAAAAATGTCAATATTCCTCAAGATTTAAAAATTATAGAAAAAGGAATCCGGAGAATGCAAATTTCTACGTTATTAAACGTTGCATTTACCGCGTGGGAAAATGAGGTACGTGCGGGTGACTTCGAGTACGGAAATCCGGGCTGGGAGGGAGGGTGGGGGTCAATAAAAGTCTTGCTATCTGTAAGGGCTGGGGGAAGAGGGGTTTCTGGAATAACCCATGTCATAGTTCCAACAAGTAATTATTACTCATTTAAAAAAGTCAAGCAGTATTCAGCACTCAATTAATCATTCCCAAGTGGTGGCAGTTTAATTTAATACAGGTTCAACTGTTGATATATTGATTGTTAGAAATAACCTGCCGCTTTCAGCACAATTTTCTCAAAAGAATTATGTTTGTAAGCAATTACACCACAACATAATGTTATCCTTATTTTTAAGTTGTTGTTATTGTTATGATTACTTAACAGAGAATGCCATCGATGGAGAGGCTCTTTTATGTCTTACCGAGAGAGCCGTAGAGCAGCTCATACCAGTAATTGGCCACCGGATGAAGTTTCTCAATGTACTTGAGAAGCTTCGAAAAAACTGCCCACCAGCTGGTGGAGATGTTGTTGAAACTGTGCTAGAGAGTCAGACCCTGGCCCAAGCTGGCCCCTCTGACAAGGAAAGTGATAAGCAAACAAGCTTAAGGTACAGTCGTGTTTGTCATCATTATACATGTAACTGATGCTTTGGAGGTTCTTTAAATAATCTACTTTACCCTCATGTACAGTAACATGTCTCTTGGGTAGCATATACCTGAGGTATACAGTCAACAATTCACTTAGTAACCTCTTGGGTAGCATATACCTGAGGTATACAATCACCATTTCACTTTGTAACCTCTTGGGTAGTATATACCCGAGGTATACAATCATCATTTCACTTTGTAACCTCTTGGGTAGTATATACCTGAGGTATACAATCATCATTTCACTTTGTAACCTCTTGGGTAGTATATACCTGAGGTATACAATCATCATTTCACTTTGTAACCTCTTGGGTAGTATATACCTGAGGTATATAATCATCATTTCACTTTGTAACCTCTTGGGTAGTATATGTACCTGAGGTATACAATCATCATTTCACTTTGTAACCTCTTGGGTAGTATATACCTGAGGTATACAATCATCATTTCACTTTGTAACCTCTTGGGTAGTATATACCTGAGGTATACAATCATCATTTCACTTTGTAACCTCTTGGGTAGTATATACCTGAGGTATACAATCATCATTTCACTTTGTAACCTCTTGGGTAGCATATACCTGAGGTATACAATCATCATTTCACTTTGTAACCTCTTGGGTAGTGTATACCTGAGGTATACAATCATCATTTCACTTAGTAACCTCTTGGGTAGTATATACCTGAGGTATACAATCATCATTTCACTTTGTAACCTCTTGGGTAGCATATACCTGAGGTATACAATCGTCATTTCACTTTGTAACCTCTTGGGTAGTATATACCTGAGGTGTAGAATCATCATTTCACTTTGTAACCTCTTGGGTAGTATATACCTGAGGTATACAATCCATAACTCGATGTCACCATTTTACTTTGTAACCTTGGATAGCACACACTGTAGTCACTGTCGCTGCGCTGTCAAGCCAGTAGACGTGGAAGCTCATACCTCCTCATTCATGCATTCTATTTAATTAATTTTGTTATTGTGAAGCCCTCACCATTATACCTTCAAAATCTTGATTTTTTACTATAATCCAAAAGTAGTTCACATACATACATACATGTTTGTGTATAATTACGTATTAATCCATGAGTGATGCCGCTTTCTTCAAAGGAAGCGCCCAGCAGTCAGTCCATTGCAGTCTAAAGGAGATGTGACTCTGAATGCAAAAAAGCCATGGCCTACCACTCTTGTTTTGCCCAGAAATCTTCGACCTGATGTTGCAAGAGTGTTAAGCGATGGAGAAAAACTAACCAACAAGCAGCGCATGTCTTTCATTAGAAGCCTTTACGACCATTTTTCACTTTATACTCTGTAAGAAACAACTTTTTTTATATATATTTTCTCTTCTGTTAATAACTACCAAATTAGGGTCCTTTAAATAGGAGTGTGGATAAAAGTTTCAAATCTAGTTAAAGTGCTCCAGATAATCACTTTTTGCACCCATCTCTTTTGTTCAGTCTCCTTCAATGTCAGTATAAACAGTAAGGAAGAGTGGGAAAGTGACTGCTTTTAAATTTGAAAGTCCTTGTACTCAATCCCTTACTCATACTCAGATCTAAAGGTCTCTATTGTAGAAAAGGCTAACCCTGCCCATTTCACAATTTTGCAAAAACACAATTATCCAGTTAACCCATTTACTCATTGGAGAGAGACTTAACAGATTTTACTCTGTCTAACACCAAACAATTTTACTTGACTTGTTTAACTGGGGGCGTCCTGGGGCACCCAATGAGTGACTGGGTAAAAACTTAAATATTTAATCTTTATCATTGTATAAGTGGAATGCACAGGAAGCAAATCAGAATGCCCCTATTCTTTGTGGACCAATCATATGTCAGGATATGCACTCCAACAATTCTAAGGCACACCGTGACAAATATTGTCACTGTCTTCTCAAAGTTATATCTCCTTTTTTCAGCTTTAAAGGGCATTAATTTTGAGATGTCAATTTGTTAAGCAGTCCCCTCGTTAATCCATTGGCCCCTGGGTGTGAGACTTTTTACTCTATCTTGCGCCAGACAATTTTACTCGTCAACAGGGGGTGTCCTAGGGCATTTGAGGTGTTAATGGGTTAAAATTAGAGAGCTTAAGCACAAGGAGCGGTGTTTTTATTGATGACTTGGTCGCCGTCTGTGTTGACAAAAACAACGCATGCTTAAGCTCTCTAATGGGAGATAACAATATCTCTTTATTAGTACCACCGGTACTGTTACTACTTATACAAGGATTTAGTTTGTGTTCATTTCAATTTGAATTTATATTGACTGATGTAGATATCCTACAAGAGACCAGCTTACAGGTGTTTCAGAGCTAATTGTAAGGACATACCCTGCCCTAAAAGACAAATCTGTTGGAACAGGATATGTAAGTTGAGTTAATATTGTAGCATATCCATGCGTGTACACGTATTTTCCTTTGTAGGTACATGTACATTTAAATGTGGCTCAGCTGACCTTGTAGTATTTCAATATTACAAAATAATGTAAACTCCCTTTCAGTTCTAACTAAATGTGTAATTTGCAACGTTTGTTAATATTCAGGATTCTTGGTTTGCTCAACTTTACGAAAAGTTCAGAAATGAAAGGAAACACCTAGTAGATGATCCTGCAGTTATTCTGCGAAAGAAAAGCAAAACAAGTGCAGCAGTAAAAGGAAAATTTGTTTCTGCAAAGTTAAGGCGTGGGGCCTTGAATTGGGAGCCACCCTACCCAGAAGGGGAGGATGAAGCCTCTATGAAAAAGCACAAAGAGGCTCTTGAAACAGAATGGCGGAGGAGAAATCCAGACATGGAGAAGGTTGAACATCGCATGATGTTGACATTCCCTGAGAGGAGACGCCAGATGAACAAGCAAATTGAGATCACTGAGCTTAAGGCTGAATATCCATCCTTATTTGATTTCTCTCAGGTAGTGTGTCTACTTAATTGTTATGTTTACAGTGTAACTTGTTGATTTTTTGTGGGTGGATTTTATTGTGCTGACTTACAGCTGAACTTGAAGTTTGGTTTGTGGCTTGGTTTTATTCCTTGTAATCTACAGAAGACAAAATGAGCAATATGTGCATGTACATGTGCAAGTTCATTAGAATCAATAATAATAATAAATAATAATAATAATAATAATAGAAACATCCACATAAAATGTTGTATATTTGATATCATTATCATTATCCTAGTATATATATATATATAGGATAATGATAATGATATCAAATATTATATACAACATTTTATGTGGATGTTTCTATTATTATTATTATTATTATTATTATTATTATTATTATTATTATTATTATTATTATTATTATTATTATTATTATCATTATTTATTATTATTATTTATTCTAATGAACTTTTTCCCCAAAATTGTCAACGGACACTGTCATTG
>NC_090872.1:569626-574626 GCF_036669935.1 Montipora foliosa | reverse complement strand
CTTTGCTCGGTTGAGTACCTTTCGGAGTTAAATCAAGGCAGAAATACGCAGTGGCGTACAAAAAACGTAGATTTTGATTTTAGCTTAGAGAAGTAGGACCAAAGAAGTGTAAACAACAGTCAGTGATTAAACTTTTGAAAACAACGCTTGAGTGTGACTCCTCATTATATTACTGGTACCTGATTAGTTTTAGTTTGATGTGTTTTTATAATTGGCAATAACAGCTCTTTAAGCCCTAGCTAAATGCAGCCAACCATTTTGTTTTGTCTCCAGACGTTTTAACTGATAACTTTAATGCGCCCTGTGGCGGTCCCCTTAAAAGTGAGGATGCCCAGCGAAACGTGATGGTCATTTAAGAAGTCCCGATTTACGTAAAAATCGGTAGTTCGTGTAGGAGACGCGGAGGAACTATAATACGTTCCAGATTTGAAATTTTTACTGTGGCTAAGCCCAGTATTTTGGAAAGCACACCTTCTTTCTTACCTAAACAGATTAATCATTATATATAATTATTGTAAATCCATTCTAACCGTGTGCGGAAATTTCAACTGACATGCTAAGACTGAGAGAATCGGAAATGGCAAAATGCCATTGTCCTAAACAAGAACCCGCAAGCGAAAAAATAGTCCTATAGTTCTAGAACATTACCATATTTCGGAAGACTTTGGAGGACATCCAAAAGGGATAAAATCACGGGTGGTGCATTGGAATTCCACGTTGTGCAAAGCTCGAAACGATAGAGAGTTTAAGCCTCACGTATACGGCAAACGCCAGATTCAAGTTGAGAATTTCTTAAAATAGAAAACGGGTAGATAAATACATCTCAAAACAATTCTTATGGATAAAAAAATTGTGTAAAACTACTAACTTAGATGTAGAAATAGTGAACAGTAAACGGCAATAAAGAGAAAATTTGGTCAAGTGGTACAAATTCGCATTTGCCGTTTGACGTAAACGTGTTGCTTAACCTCTCTAATTGCAAATGCCAGAGCTCAAATTATCTCAATCGATTACATGGCTTCTATGTTTACTCATTTTTCACATACGTTAACCATCTCAACTTTTCACAAGTTTTCAATGGACACGAAGTACACAGATGCATCATGATGCACAGAACGGAAATAAATTGTAGCAGTGAGACTTTTTAAAGGAAATCTATCGTATCTAGCGTATGTTAGTCAAACGATTAAGGGATCGATGGCGCCTGTTCAATTTACCTGTGAGTTTTTAAGCTGCACTATTGGGTTCAGAAAATCAAAAAGAGCGTTCAGTACATTAGTATAGTATACACTCAGTCTGTGCTTCCCAGTTCACTCTTTTTGAATCGCAGTCGCTTGTTAATACCCAACATTTTCAAAGGTGAAGTTTTTCCTTTTTGCAGACGGTATGGACATGATGTAAAAAGCCGAAAGTTCGTGTTGGGAGTATTTTTTTTAATTCTTTGAGGTCCTGTTTCTTTCATTTGTTTTTTTTTTTTTTTTAGATTTTTATCGATACAAATGCTTTTCTTTTAGTCAGTCTATCAGCAAACTTAGACACTAAAAAAATGTGTCGAGCTGTCTATCTTCAAATGTTTTTATACGTTGGAATGGCCCAGCATTGATTGTTGTAGCTGATACATTTAATGCAGATCTTTTTCATGAAGGTATACGATTTACTCATAACTCCTACTTATTAATTTGTAACAGTTGTTTAGACTTTGAGAACCTTATTGACACGTATCCTCTTCTTTCAATCAGTGTATCAACCCTTTTATATATAATAAGCCTTACACACCCCATCTTGTCAGTTACACTGAATTTATACCTTACATGCCATCACAACTGTTTTCATACATTGGAATAGTGCTGCATTTATTCTATTCGCTAATATATTTATTGCAAATTGTTTCATTTAAGCACATATAATTTACTCACATACGGTCATATACCGTAACTCCTATTTATTGAATTTGTAACAGTTGTTTAGAATGTTGTTTTTTCTTTGTTTTACTTACAGACAGTGTCGCTTTAACCCTTTTTGCTTTGACGCAATAGGCTATGAAGATACCTTCTTCAACCCTACGGACAAACCAATGCTTGCCTCGAATAGCTGTAGCTAACTGCGAGTAGTGGTACATCATATGTTTCATATTCCAAACTTTGTAATATACTTGTCATAAACTTGTAACTAAACTTGTTGTCATAAACATTACCTTGCACTCCTACCCAGCCCTCTGAATTAGCGTGACTCGCGTGAATTTAACCCTTGACAGAAGAATCAAAACTTTATTTTTCACTGCCTTTCCCAAACACTGTTTGGAGTAGGCTTCTGCGTTAATTTTGCAGCCATAAACTGCAGAGTGATAAAACAGTGGCGTCTTTATTTCACGTAACACAATTATTCGGTCATTGTGAGTAACTCTGAATGAAATAGCTCATAGTGCAGTAAACACCAACCGTCCGATCTATCTTGGTTTATATGTCGCTTTGATGAAAGAAGTCGACCAGGGAGCTTTTTCCGTGGTAGAGCACCAGTTAAAAGGAAAAGAAAATCTAGTGTAATAATGATAAAAAAGAGAGCCGGAGAAAGCATAAAATGAGAATAAAATAATTTAAAAAGGGGGGAAAATTGATGTGCTGCCCACAGCATCTCTAGGTTCATTTATACTTGGAAAAAAACTATGAGGTATCTTATACGAGACGTGTCCTGTAGAAAACAGCACAAACTGTATCATTTATCATAATCTTTTTCGTGTGGAAGCTGCCATAACAACGGCAATCCAACATACGTAGCTCAAGTTGATACACTGGCTCCTGAGTATTATGCTTTTGCGTCGTTTCAAGACTGGGGAGACATTTAGAGCTTTTCTTCTTTTTTGCTAACACGCGTCTTATCAAGGACACTTTTCGATAATTTCCGTCCCCTATTAGTCCACACGGACTAAATACTTTGACAGTCAATGGTCCTTTTGGTCTCATAGCCTGTTCACAGACCCCCTATTTTCTCTTCAAAGTCCGTCGAGCGTGCGTGATTAAAAATAGAAACCGCGGGGGATTCATTGACCGCCTGCTCAAGGGGGTTGGGGTAGGGAAAGAAGAAAATAGACGGTCTGTAGACATCTTTGGAGGCAACTGAAACTTGCTTTTCCCAGGAAAAGCTAATTACCATTGGCTGAACGGCGATTATCCTGTCATCATCATGCCAATGACTCATCACGCTCGCGTCATGCGAGTAGAAGCGTTTGTCATCTCGGGAAGCGCTAACCGCGACACTTATTAATTGTAATGTGCACAAAGAAATGCCATCGATTGTGAACTTGGGATGCAGTTATACTACAAGCTTGTGTTGACCATGTTGACCATATCTTTTGTTTCGGAGTGTAGACTATGGAAAGCGTGCTTCACGACTGTTTGGCACAGTTTTCAAGCAAATACGTGCTCGAAGAAGAGCAGCGCCAGGCTGTTTTGAGTTTAGAGATGAATGGAGGGGCAGTGTCTAAAGAAACTGTGGTGCTGCGTCGGTGGGGAAGTAGTATACAAAAGTTTGGTTTTATCAACGGAGTTGATAATGTAAATTGGCCACCGTACAGAGATTCTAAAAGCTGACGTTTCGAGCGTTAGCCCTTCGTCAGAGCGAATCGAGGGATTATGGGTTACGTGTAGTTTTTATAATAGAGTAGGAGCTACGCTATTGGTGGTAACATGGCAACGTGAAAAATAGGAATATATTAGTTAAATGAAAAGCGTTTGTTAATACCGTGAAGATTAAGGGTGCCGATTTGAAAGATGAATTTTTAATCCAGATTCTTGCGGCTTTCCGTCGTACCTAGATGTAGGGAAAGGCCGCAGATAGCCATGTGTTTTTTGGAGTGGTTAGGCAGATTAAAATGGCGAGCGACTGGCTTGGATGCATCCTTGTCATTCTTCTCAACATCGCGAAGGTGTTCGCGGAATCGGTCACCTAGTCGTCTACCTGTCTCACCAATGTATAATTTATTACATAACGTACAGGTTATGCAATAAATGACATTTGCGGAGGTACATGTGAAACGATCGGTGATCGTAACGGATCGCTTAGGTCCCGATATCTTGCTAGTGTTAACAATGAAAAGACAAGTTTTGCATCGTGAGCGCGCGCATTTGAAAGTGCCGGGTTGCTCCTATTAGAGGCAACGTGCTGTGTACTAGTGTGCACTACAAACCTACTGATTCTCACAGTTATTTGTTGTATTCATCGTCACATCCGTCACATGTCAAGAACTCCATCCCTTATTCTTAATTTCTTAGACTTCGACGTCTATGTAGTGATGACTCCGATTTTTCCAGCAAATCAGAGGAGAGGTGCCAGTTCTTCGAAAAACGTGGTTATCCTGTCTCTGTGGTCAAAGCGGGCCATCATCGCGCCCAACAATTTGATCGACAGTCATCACTACAAACGTCACAAAAAGATAAGAATCACAGAATTCCATTCACCCTAATTTTCCATCCTCATAATCACGCAGTCTAAAGCATCATTCTTAGTAATTTCAAATTACTCCAAAATGATCCCGAGACTGGTAGAACTCCACTTATTTCATTCAAACGCGACAAAAACGTAGGCAACTTTTTAGTTACAAGCGCGCTCAAAACTAACGAGCAACCCGGCACTTTCAAATGCGCGCGCTCACGATGCAAAACTTGTCTTTTCATTGTTAACACTAGCAAGATATCGGGACCTAAACGATCTGTTACGATCACCGATCGTTTCACATGTACCTCCGCAAATGTCATTTATTGCATAACCTGTACGTTATGTAATAAATTATACATTGGTGAGACAGGTAGACGACTAGGTGACCGATTCCGCGAACACCTTCGCGATGTTGAGAAGAATGACAAGGATGCATCCAAGCCAGTCGCTCGCCATTTTAATCTGCCTAACCACTTCAAAAAACACATGGCTATCTGCGGCCTTTCCCTACATCTAGGTACGACGGAAAGCCGCAAGAATCTGGAACAAAAATTCATCTTTCAAATCGG
>NC_090872.1:552126-554626 GCF_036669935.1 Montipora foliosa | reverse complement strand
AGAACTGATCTTTTAGTGTTCATCAAAGAACGAGTTAGGAAGTCTCCACTTCGCACACAATTAACAACAACGTGTACAAGAATTGACAACTGTAAATAAACTCTCTTAACCTAATTAAAAGTGAGACCTCCTTGACGAGAAATTATTTCCCTCAAGTCGTTCATTTATTTGAACTACTGGCCTCTTCATACTCGTTAAATATATCTAGCAAAATTCAATCATTTCCATTATATGCATACACCCCACTTGTACAGACACTTCACATAAATAGCTCCCATGACCTTTTCATTCAATTACTAACTACAGCTCGCGTGACACGCAGCTACACACAATCTCAGACAAAAATAAAGGGGACACTTCACGCTGAGTAGCAGATTACCCCTTCCCCCTATTCAATGTTGCAAAGAGAACGGCGTTTTTCCAGGAGCCCGACAGTTTTTACGCCATCAACATTGTCACGGGGGAGGGGGGTTCAAACATGCTTTGGTGTCACGATCTTTTTGACCGGGATTGTAGAAAAGCGTTTTTTGGCACCCTAGTGCTCTCAATAAACCTTATGAAATGTGTCGTATCTTTAAGATACAATTCCTTTATTTGTGCTATTGGCTGAAGTACTTTGTCTACGCCCGCTGGGGAATGATGATAGGCGTTCTGTTAGGCCATCACACCCAGATATGATCGGTCTTCCGACTAATGTCGGTTTGTGAATTTTCGTGAGGGTATAGAACACTGAAATTCGAGGAGGATCTCGTGTTTGGTTAAACCATTTAGCCGTCATTTCATCTATGCACCCTGCTTGGCGAAGGGAGTTAATGAGGTGTTTAACTCGCTGGAATGTATCTCCAACCATTGGTTTGTCTAGTGGCTGATCGAGTTATTTCTATCATCCAGTTGTATCTGTCCCTCAGTAATTTTGTTTTCTCTGTTCATAACGACGGTTGTTGTGCCTTTATCTTCTTTCTTGAGAATAATTTCTTTGTTGTTAATAAGCTCCTTGAGAGCTCGTTCCTCGCCGGGTGGCAGATTATTTTTAGGTTTAACCAGTGGAGTTCCGCAAGCTTTATTTTGACTTCTTCCAAGTAAGTCTCAAGAGCAACTGACCGTTGAATCGGTGGAATCCAACTGGATTTCACGTGAAATGGATGTTGCTCAGTCTTTTGGTCATGATAGATATATTGAAGGCGCATCCTTCTGGCAAATTAGTTGAAGTCTGAAATTAGCTGGCGCCTTATCTGGTTTTCTTTCATGACAGGTGTTGGAATGAGTTTCAAACCTCGAGAGAGTAAATTGATCTGCCCTGCAGTCAACTGTGTGTCTGAGAGGTTTTTGATGTGTTGCTTGCGTAACTCTGTAGTCTCACAAAAACATAGATAATGAATCAAGATTTCACTGTTAAAAAAAGCAATATTTGTCTAAAAAAAAAATTCGTGCAGGGGGTTTCCCCTGGAAAAAAAATTCCTGCCCAAGCAGTGCGCGAAAAAAAAAAATTCGTACAAGCTGAAAATCCGGCCCCCCCCCGAAGTTGAGGAAAACCTAATGAGATTATTCCAGAAGCATCGAAATAATCAGAATTCGATTGAAAGAGTGCGAAATTCGGTCACTGAAGTTGGGTCGATCATTGCTGGAGAAATAACCATCTTGCTGAAAAAGTCGCATAGGCGACTCAGTTCCCGGAAAAAAAGCCTATAATCCTTGGACTGTCCAAGTTAGAAGGGACTTGCCAGTGCAACTATTCGCTTTTCTTCTGCATATGGTAAAGAAGGCAAGGTCAACTTACGGTGTCACCCATTCGGAAAGCAGATTACTGGATATCGTTGTTTACACCGAAGAGAATCGAGTGGTTAGAGGTTTATCTCGACTTTGCGACGTCAACCGAGAAGCCATCCTGGAATATTTTTCAGACATTTCAGGGTCCCAGGAAAGGAAATGCAAGGGTGGTTATCAGCGCCCAAAAGCCATTTACCTTGTCTTACTCTAGGAAAGGCTCATATGTTGTAATTGATTGCTACTACAAGTTTACAAATGCATATGGATATATTTTTGAAAGTTGAAATAGATTGTTGTAAAACCAATAGACTGACACTTCATTGCTCAAGTTTTAAACTTCTTCTTTAATGTGTAATCTGCTAGAACTTATGACCCAGTATTAATTTTGTTATTCTGGGTCCTCATAAATAAAAAAAATTATGTATGTTTATAAGTAAGTATAAGCATATACATGTTTCCCACAACATGATGCATTTAATGTGTTATCTGTTACAACTTTTGGTCCATCTCTTTAAAAAAAATTATGAAAGTGAACATTATGGGTCACCACAAATAAATGTTTGTTTATTAGAGCAGTTTTCAGCTGAGTAGAAAGCAATCAACAACAACAACAACAACTTTCATTGTACTCAAAATCCCTAATGCATTCCTGATGCCCTCAATGATCAATTTGGTTTTGGTTTCTCTATGGTTTGAGATTGGCTGAGTAGTCTAATTTCTAAGTGATTAGTTT
>NC_090872.1:542126-544626 GCF_036669935.1 Montipora foliosa | reverse complement strand
TGTTGATGGAGTTTGAATGACCTTTTATATGTCGATCCCCGCTCTCGTGCAAAGTGTTTATTTGTAAAACAAATTAGAAAAAATATATACAATTTTGTCTTTAATGTCAACAACTTACCTTTGGCTCCACAATCGAAAAAGATTTATTCTAACAGCTCGATCCGTACGACCGGGGCCGTACGACCGTGACTACAATCACAAATTAAAAGTTTGAACAGTCAAGATGCGATGATTCGGGCGCGACCATGCACATCCAAGAGAAAATGACACATCCTAAGGGCTAGACTTTCAAAAGTCCTTCGTCTCGTGTAGATTCGCGTCCAAAAAATCACGCTTCGCTGGCCAAAACAATTTCTCCCGGGATTCTCGTGAGGTGGAATTTTTTGGCAAGTCTACTTAAGGGCTTGAAACATGAGAGGGATGGTTGATTTCTTCAAACACGCACTGTTTATTTTGTCATGCAAAATGGACTGATATTCCAAGCAAGTCTGTTCTGACTCAACAATGCATTTTTCAGCAGCTGTTATTAATTAATTGTTTTAAATAATCCCTTACCCCCCCGCCCCACGTAAAGTTACAGTCTGTAAATGTATGCCCTGGGCCGAGTCAAAGGAGGCGGGACCCTCGCGGGACCCAAGGCGAGACCCAAGGCGGGTCAGGGGTGTGGTAAATTGGCTCACAAAATCGAGCCCAGGTCTACCGGTGTCGATCGCCTAGGATTAAACGTAAGCCTCCATCTTTGAATAACCGAGGTCACATATGTTTGCCTGCTAAAGACAAAAGAAAAAAAACTAATTTGAATGTGTTCACGACTTATCTTGAAGATCACAGGACAAAAAGAGAGACAACCTACATCTACCGAAGCTTGGAATGATTCGTTGTATGAAGATCAGTACAGTGTCCCGCTGCCTCCGATCCAGGTAACAAGAAATTAAAGCAATTACCTATTCTGACACTATTTGAGGCAGTGTATCTTTAGACACAGGATTTCTAGCTACTGCCATTAAAAATTTGTGAGTGGTCTTGTCATTTAATGCACGCAAGGCTATTCTTCACAATACCGGACTGATCAACAACGTAGCGACGGCTATTTCAACAATTTGTATATGTAATCAAAAAGGACTACATGCTGTCCAGTTTGGAAATAATTGGATGAAAAAAATTCCTAAGACAGCCAAAATTACGGCCTCGTCCAATTTGGCTGTCAGAGGAATTTTTTGAATTCAATTATTTGCAAATTAGACAAGCATGTAGTCCTGTTACTTATTAATATTATATAGCTGGTTAGTTAATCCAGATTTTTTAGCTTGTCACAGACGCGAAATAATAGGGAGCTTATGAATTGACAACTTTCGCCTGATGACGCCGTTGGACGGTGTGACAGGCTTGCTGTGCATGCTTATCTTTGCACTTACAGGCGTCGCGCCAAAGTCGACGCCGTTGTTGACAGCGATTCGCTGGCGTCGTAGAAAAAGCAGGACGTGAGACTAATTTTCAAAGTTTTCCCTACATACTTCAGCGGATTTTTGCAGATAATTCAAGTATCACATTAGGGACTTGTCTTTTACATATGTTTTCGATTTGTTTGCCTGTTTTCGTTGGAGTAACGACCCAAAGAATCAACACCGAGTGAAACCGGCCATATTGGCAAGATGGTACCAAACCTACAACTAGACCATTGCAAGTGGTTATCTCATCACAGTAACTACAGCTGTTCAGCAAGTTTATAAATGTCCTCCCTGTTTATAAACGCACCTTGCATTCGTCCTTTGTTGTCTTGTCTAAATCGGTAGTTAACTCTGATTTTGTTGATGAAACGCATAAAAGTAGAAATACAGTGAAATACTCGGCCCTTTATAAATCTGTTTCCATAAGCGTCTGCAATGCGAGCTCTCGTTTCTCTTATGAATTTAGACATTTTGGTTGAACAAATAAGCTTACTTGTGAAAAGAAGAAAACAATCTTCAGAAACGGCGGGAAAATTTGCCTGCCGCGCTCACCAACATCGTCGTCTTTACTACAAATCGTAAATTAATTAATTTTCTACAGGACGGCAACGCAGAACTATGACATGACCCAGTAGCGGCGTCGTATGAAAGTCGTCGATTCGTAAGCTCCCTATTGTACACTCAAACCGCTTGTAGTTGAAACAAAAACACACTGCAAGATCTAAAAAGGTTTATTCTTATGGTGTCGTTCAACTTATTCTTTACAAATAAACAAACGTAAAACTAGTATTGCTCTTTCACACTTTGCAATTTGGTGCCAGTTAATGTTTTGAAAGCTCCTTCAATGATCTGAATGATGTGGTGCTAGTGCTACAGGTGAAAACCGCAATTTAAAGTGCAAAGAAGACAAAACGACAATTATGCAAATACTTAATTTAAATACAAAACTATTGAAAATAAACATTTTCATTCATTACCTCTTGACATGATTTCTCCGATTTGCAATGGCTTAAGAGTGAAGTTTCCACATAGAAACATATATTTTCATGGTT
>NC_090872.1:529626-537126 GCF_036669935.1 Montipora foliosa | reverse complement strand
AAATGAGATTATAAAATAAATAGAGTCCATAAACAGGTTTCACAACCGGAAAGTGTGTGTTGAACTGTCTTTCAACGAGAAAATACGATCTATTGCTACAGTACTATACATAAATTGCTTTGGTGTGCACACCAATAAATACAATAAAACCTGGTTAGCAGTAATATCAGAGATCGGTTACTTTTGCCATCTATTCAGGAACATTTTCTAGATATTTTGATGGAAGTCAAGTAGTGATGTAAATTAATTATCACCCAACTTCATAATCTCCTAATGTTGTTTTTTATCCTCTTGATAGAAATCCTAACAACAACCCTAAAAATGTTACTTGGGATAATACTTCAAAATTAAATTTGGAATAATTTGTTTCCACCTTTGACCTTGACTATACCACTTAAGGATATTACCTTGGGTCAATTACTGGTATTGCATTGGGTTTGCCTGATTGTCCAAACTTCATACGCAATACCATTCTGTGACATTAATGTACCCTTGTATCAAGTCCAATGTTGTCAAGTGTTATGCAAGTAATTTACAAACTTTTACTGTTGCAACTTCTAATGCATATTTTCTGGTATATATGTTTTCTCCCAACAGAAAAGCAAGATGAGCCCGCGAAGGGAAAAAATGTCTTTTATATCTATAATCAGTAACATCCTTCTGTTACTGATTATAGATATAAAAGGCTTAATTATGTTAATATATTATAATTTACATTTTAAGTGACATTAATTAAAATGTTTAAGGAGGCTCGAAATAGTTTCTCCTTTTTTCAAACAAATAGACATATTCTGTCCTTAGATACAGTTGGGGTAATCATATGAAGGTGAAATTTGGCCAGGATGTTAAGTACCCATCCTACAATTTCTCACATATTTTCCTCCAAAATAATGTTATCATGGCAAATGATATTAGGCATTTCTTTGAGCCTTAAAATCAACATATTATATTGTCTTTTTTGAAAAAAATGTGATAGTGAAAACAATCTCTGTAGGCCAGTTTTTCAGAGAAATAATTCGTTTTTGTTAACGTGTATCTAATTTTTTCAGAATTTTTTTTTAAATTTGAAAGACAAGTCTTTTAAATTAATGTAAGCTAACATGCAAAAAATGAAGAAAAATCACTGTACAGAAGCAGAGATATAAACAAGTAAAGATGCAAAATCAGCTGAAAACCCTTTCGAGCCTCCTTAATTTTGCACACTTCATTTAAGCCTGCTTTTTTCTTTTTTCAACAGTCTGATTCTAATGGGATTCTTGATTAGGCAAGGGTTAATAACATGTTTTCACATTGAGCTTAAAGGGGCAGTGTCACACTATTTTAATCAAGCTTCAAAACACTAAAAGAAGTCCTTGGAGCAATGAAAACCACATAATAATGCTGTGGTTTTGTTGCCAATGACCATTAAAGTGCACTGAAACTAATTGTTGTTGTTCGTGGCTAAGGTAAGAGGCGATAGAAATGAATTGAAACTTCAAAGAACTGGCCAGTTTTTTTCAAGTTTGGATACATTGTTTTCAGAAAGACACTAAAAATTAAATAGAACAGCTCTTTGTGCCATGAATACTGGTATATTTCATATCTTGTCAGTAGGTTGTCAGAAATGCTGTACATGTTAGCTTAAGTAGTTTTGATTTTTACTCCCTTTTGTACTAAAAACAGGAAATTAAATGTGAGTGCCTTGTAAGGTGTTTCCATTGTTTTGCATTGTAAATCTCCTTCCATACAAAATATTGTGCCATTAAAGTCTGCAACTTCTGTCTTAGTGAATTCTTTAATCACTCTTGTAATTCAGTGTAGATGACTAATATTACAATTGACAGACAAGGAAAACTAGCACAAATTGTGTTATATAAAAAACTTAACATATCAAAAGTGGTTCAACGTTGTCTTTACCCTTACCAACAAATATATTTGTCATTGCAGTGGTCAAAATGTTGTGGACTTACGATGCCCAGCTGAGTGAGTCCAGAACAAATTTTGACCACTGTGATGACAAACATCATTGTCGATAAGAGTGGAGACAATGGTGGACCACTTTCAATTAGTTTTTTACCACAATATCCAACTGCAAAGAAAGTCTTTATTTTAGAGTGACCAAGATCGTGACACAAAGAGAGAGCAAGCGTTGTCTATAACTTTCTTACAATATGATTGGTTTTTGTTCCAAAACGGGCTTTCCTGATTGGCTATTACATTGCATGATTAGCCAATCAGATTGCGAGATGACAAACAATTATGGCAAAAAACTTTACTAGTTGGTCAAGTTTCCAACATTTCTCACACAAGTAAGTAAAAGTAACCCAGAATAATGGAGAGAACAAGCATATTATCTCATATAGTTTTTTTTCTATTTCCTGTTCATAACTGTAACCTCTACCTTGATCATTCTGCATATCACAGAAACCTCACGAAATAATTGTTAACTATTTGTTTTTACTGGCCTTTGATTTTTCTTTTTTTGTTTGTATTTGAAGAAAAATTATACTACACAGTCCTTAATGGCTTGCAACTTTAATTAGTTTGGCTAATTTAGTTCCCCTATTAAGTATCTTTATTGATGGTTGTGTTGATTAATTGGGAAAAATTTACTTAACAAGATGAAAGGATTAATTGTAAGAAGGAGCAAATCCCATATTTTTTGACATGTACATCCCAGGACCACCAGTAACTTGTCTGCATAATTAATGTGCTAGGCTGTATGGAAATCCTGTTGCAAGCTACAGTACAGGGGCAACTAAAGGAACGATTTGCTAAAGTATCTGTTTGATAGGCCGTAAATCATCTAGGATTTTCTTTAGGGAATTTTCAAATAGAACTTTCATGATCTGAAAAAGTTAACACTTCTTCCTTTATTTCGAGATTGATAAAAATGTGTTAGGAGTATCAAAATATACCAGCTCCAAAATTTGGAAAGGTTCAATACGATACAATGAGATTTTCGTGAACTATACAAAAAATGGCCTCGTAAATATGAGAGCCTTCAAGCTCCCCTAGAATAACACAGAACAGAAAAGAAATTTATAACGTGGCCTAAAATGAACCTACAAAGCTTTAAAAGTACTTTGAAGAACTTAGAAGAGTGTTAAAAGCACTTGAGAGAAAGCCGTCTCTGGGTGCCCCTGACAGTAGACATCATTACATCCATAACGGATGAGTACTGCTGTCAAGGAAATTAAGCAATTGAGCAGCATTTAGTCTGGGAAACGAAATAAAAACTAGCCAATTCTACTGTAAAGTTAACCTGACTATGCGAGCCTGCTATAAATTCCAGTGTTGGACAAAACACTGACCCCCAGTCCATTGATTACCCAAATGGACTACCCTATAAATACTATTTCAAATGAGTACTGTTTGTCTATATGCACAATGTAAGCAACGTCTCAAACAGTGCTTACCAAAGACCAAACACCCATTTTAAAAAGTGTTGATCAACAGTAATTAAGTCTAAGCAGCCATTTTAAAAAGGTCAACTTTCAATAATGTTATTGTTGTGATGGTCGATTACATCATTGACAGTACCATGTGCACGAAAATAAACAAGGTATGTGCAATGAAAGTGTAATTAATTTTTATAATGAATTCACTTCTTTCAATAGCACTCATTCGAAATGTTAGTTTTAAGGGTTAGCCCATTTTAGGGTAGTCCATGAACTGGGGGTCAGTGTTTTGTTCACCATCACAAATTTCCGGTTTTCCTTCCACTTCGCAGATATATGTTCAAAGCAGTTCGTCGTCAAGAATAACTTGCCTACAATGTGTAAAACTAGGAAGTAAATGTATCATCATCGTCAGTCTCCTTAGCCTCAGGTGGTCGCAGATACATTCTCAGTTACCATGACTTTCTGATAGCTTCGATGATCGTAAAGCTCCGTCCATTTAGTTGTCTTAATCAAACAATGGAAGCTCGTGCTCAGGCTGCGATCTCGTCTGCAATGGGACATTCCATTTTTTATCCGCACCCCCCTATGGAAGGCATTTTTCCGACAGGTCCCTTTTGCTCTGAAATGAGATTCCGACAGGTCCCTTTCACCTCTGAAGTTAGATTCCGACAGGCCCCTTTTACTCTGAAGCTTGATTCCGACTGGCCTGTTTTTGCATAGAACAAAGACTCCCGATTCCGACCCCCTAAACTAGAGCAGAAAATCCAGATTCCGACAGGGTCCTTCTTGACGTTTCAAAAAATGCCTTCCATAGGGGGAGGGGGGGGGGGAGGGGGAGGGGGTGCAGATAAAAAATGGAATGTCCCATTGCTACACATTGCTTACCAGCATTCACACCAAAGATTGCTTTATTTCCTTGACTAGAGTTAGCGGACACAAAGGTTGTTGGATCAATGATATCAAATATTGTAGAACCTGGATTTTCCTCCACATCATTTGCTTGCCTTGTAAGCAATGGGATGTAAACATTGTAGCACATCATTTGTGTAAACCAAAACATCACCTCCTTACACGACTTGTAATGTCCAACAACTTGTTTTAATGTTGGCAAGTAAAACACATTTTAGCGAAACATCATAAGCATCGTATTCCAAAATCGCCCTCGCACTCGTGAAAATGCATCCTTGGCTTTCACAAAATTGTTGTGACAGCCGATCCTTGACAGCTGTTGACCGGTACTGTTCGATCGTTGTTCCCATGCTGGCGGCTAGTAGCAGACAGCAGTAAGAGTACGAAATATACTATTCTTTGAGAGTGCAAAACTCTTATTCAATGCAATTATTTTTTAGAGTACAATAACTCTTTCAGTTTGGGGTGTAACCCACATCGACATTGAAAGCCGATAAATACTGGTTTGTGATAGCTTGTGACATACTTGTGAGGTATGTGGTGCAACGCACACCGGCTTTCAAGGCAATGAATGTGGGCTTGCGAAAGCGTCTTAGCTTCAGTGCAATCCGCACTAAACACAAACCGAGTCTAGATATGTTGGCTTGCGTGAGTAAACAACTCTCGTATCGATATCGCCGAGGAAACTCCACTCAGCGACGTCACCTGGATGAAATAACAAAGAACAAACAAGCCAGGAAAGTGTAGTTAATTTTCGAAATGAAAGAAAGAAAGAAATCCAATCAGAAACAGCACGAAAGATCAATTTTGAAACAGAAATAACTTACCTTGAACAATTACAACTAATTTGTGACGGAAATCTCTTCAATTTTTTCCCAAAACAGGGGAAACGACCGCAGATTTATATACAAACGACGAACGCTAGAAGCAAAATGGCCGACACTTGAAAAACAATGACTCGCAATTACTAGTACCCAGTCTACAAGCCAGACTGTCACGTCTGCCTCTCACTTAGGGGTCTTTATGCATAATGCATAAGACCCACAATTCGATGACCTGGGGCCCGTTTTTCGAAAGTCCCGAAACTTTTCGCTGCATTTTCGGGTGTCAAAATTCCTTTTGTATCTAAAGAACGGAAAGGATTTAAGTCGTCAAACTTCACAGACATGTTTCTTTTAGCTAGCTTAAAAACATCTTAAAAGATCGGCTTTCCAAAACAAGCGGTTGGCAGTTTCACAAATGGCTTTTCGGGTCCGGAACGTTTTCGGGACTTTCGAGAAACGGGCCCCAGGGCCGAGTCAAAGGAGGCGGGACCCAAGGCGAGACCCAAGGCGGGTCAGGGGTGTGGTAAATGAGTGTCCGTCGATTGGCTCACAAAATCGAGCCCAGGTCTACCGGTGTCGATCGCCAAGGATTAAACGTAAGCCGCCATCTTTGAATAACCGAGGGCACCTATGTTTGCCTGCTAAAGACAAAAGAAAAAGAACTAATTTGAATGTGTTCACGACTTATCTTGAAGATCGCAGGGGAAAAAGAGAGACAACCTACATCTACCGAACCTTGGAATGATTCGTTGTATGAAGATCAGTACAGTGTCCCGCTGCCTCCGATCCAGGTAACAAGAAATAAAGCAATAACATATTCTTACACTATTTGAGGCAGTGTATCTTTAGACACAGGATTTCTAGCTACTGCCATTAAAAATTTGTGAGTGGTCTTGTCATTTAATGCACGCAAGGCTATTCTTCACAATACCGGACTGATCAACAACGTAGCGACGGCTATTTCAACAATTTGTATATGTAATCAAAAAGGACTACATGCTGTCCAGTTTGGAAATAATTGGATGAAAAAAATTCCTAGGACAGCCAAAATTACGGCCTCGTCCAATTTGGCTGTCAGAGGAATTTTTTGAATTCAATTATTTGCAAATTAGAAAAGCATGTAGTCCTGTTACTTATTATATAGCTGGTTAGTTAATGCAGATTTTTTAGCGTGTCACAGACGCGAAACAATAGGGAGCTTATGAATTGACAACTTTCGCACGACGACGCCGTTGGACTGTGCGACAGGCTTGCTGTGCATGCTTATCTTTGCACTTACGGGCGTCGCACCAAAGTCGACGCTGTTGTTGACAGCGATTCGCAGGCGTCCTAGAAAAAGCGGGACGTGAGACTAATTTTCAAAGTTTTCCCTACATACTTCAGTGGATTTTTGCAGATAATTCAAGTATCACATTAGGGACATGTTCTTTACATATGTTTTCGATTTGTTTGCCTGTTTTCGTTGGAGTAACGACCCAAACAATCAACACCATAGCTAGCTGTAGACAAACATAAATTAACACCGAGTGAAACCAGCCATATTGGCAAGATGGTACCAAACCTACAACTAGACCATTGCAAGTGGTTATCTCATCACAGTAACTACAGC
The DNA here is from genome assembly GCF_036669935.1 of Montipora foliosa. Lineage (NCBI taxonomy): Eukaryota > Metazoa > Cnidaria > Anthozoa > Scleractinia > Acroporidae > Montipora > Montipora foliosa. The sequence goes on along the minus strand of NC_090872.1, from coordinate 530,401 downwards.
TGTTCAGCAAGTTTATAAATGTCCTCCCTGTTTATAAATGCACCTTGCATTCATCCTTTGTTGTCTGATTTTGTTGACGAAACGCATAAAAGTACAAATACAGTGAAATACTCAGCCCTTTATAAATCTGTTTCCATAAGCGTCTGCAATGCGAGCTCTCGTTTCTCTTATGAATTTAGACATTTTGGTTGAACAAAATAAGCTTACTTGTGAAAAGAAGAAAACAAACTTCAGAAACGGCGGGAAAATTTGCTTGCCGCGCTCACCAACGTCGTTGTCTTTACTACAAATCGTAAATTAATTAATTTTCTACAGGACGGCAACGCAGAACTATGACGTGACCCAGCAGCGGCGTCGTATTAAAGTCGTCGATTCGTAAGCTCCCTATTGTACACTCAAACTGTTTGTAGTTGAAACAAAAACACACTGCAAGATCAAAAAAGTCTATTCTTATGGTGTCGTTCAACTTATTCTTTACAAATAAACAAATGTAAAACTATTATTGCTCTTTCACACTTTGCAATTTGGTGCCAGTTAATGTTTTGAAAGCTCCTTCAATGATCTGAATGATATGGTGCTAGTGCTACAGGTGAAAACCGCAATTTAAAGTGCAAAGAAGAAAAAACAACAATTATGCAAATACTTAATTTAAATACAAAAACTATTGAAAATAAACATTTCATTCATTACCTCTTGACATGATTTCTCCGATTTGCAATGGCTTAAGAGTGAAGTTTCCACATAGAAACATATATTTTCATGGTTTCAATTAGTC
>NC_090872.1:517126-519626 GCF_036669935.1 Montipora foliosa | reverse complement strand
CCAAACTACTGGAAATCACAGTCCATCAGCAATAACAATGTATAAACAGCCAAGAGGAATATCTGATGACCAATTACGTGAATCAGTTAGATCATTAAATAATTAAAAATGCAATGCAAAGCTTTCAACAGGGTGCTTTCATGGACTAGAAATAAATGAAAACCTCAACAGCCTGAAGTCACAAAATGTTGAACCAGTTTATTTATTTATAACTGGAGGTCAGGTAGTGCTGGGAAAAGCCATTTGATCAAAACAATTTACCACACTGTAGTAAAAATCTATAGACATGCTCCAATGAATCCTGAGAATCCAACAGTGTTACTAGCAGCATCTACTGGAGTAGCAGTAATAAACATTGATGGTACACACAGTATTCGCAATACCTAAAAATACAGGTGATGATGTGGGGGAAAATCTGTGTCCACTGACTCTAGCCAAGGAAATGAAGCAATCTTTGCTGTGAATGCTGGTAAGCAATGTGTAGCAATGTCACTTACTGCTATTATATACCATCAAATACAAGATAATTCTACTTTGAACAATTCTACTTTGATAACTCTACTTTGAACAATATTTTGGTTATTGGAAATAATCTATACAGTTCTGTAAGATGTTCTGAGCGAACAAATGACTATTTACTGTTAACTGGTGTTCCAGACATGGTTTCAATATTTGTTAAAGTGTATTCATTACAATATAGTGTATTAATGCCAGTAGTTAACAAACAACAATTATTGTAATTCAGTTAAGAGTTTGAAAATACTTCTAGAAGTGAATTTCTAAGAGACATATATGGACCAATGTTTGATGTCATGAACAAATATTGAAACCATGTCTGGAACACCAGCTAACAGCAAATATTCATTTGTTCGCTCAGAACATCTTACAGAACTGTATAGATTATTTCCAATAACCAAAATATTGTTCAAAGTAGAGTTATCAAAGTAGAATTGTTCAAAGTAGAATTATCTTGTATTTGATGGTATATAATAGCAGTAAGTGACATTGGGACATTCCATTTTTTATCCGCACCCCCCTATGGAAGGCATTTTTCCGACAGGTCCCTTTTGCTCTGAAATGAGATTCCGACAAGTCCCTTTCACCTCTAAAGTTAGATTCCGACAGGCCCCTTTTACTCTGAAGCTTGATTCCGACAGGCCCGTTTTTGCATAGAACAAAGACTCCCGATTCCGACCCCCTAAACTAGAGCAGAAAATCCAGATTCCGACAGGGTCCTTCTTGACGTTTCAAAAAATGTCTTCCATAGGGGGTGGGGGGGGGGGGAGGGGGAGGGGGTGCAGATAAAAAATGGAATGTCCCATTGCTACACATTGCTTACCAGCATTCACACCAAAGATTGCTTCATTTCCTTGACTAGAGTCAGCGGACACAAAGGTTGTTGGATCAATGATATCAAATATTGTAGAACCTGGATTTTCCTCCACATCATTTGCTTGCCTTGTAAGCAATGGGATGTAAACATTGTAGCACATCATTTGTGTAAACCAAAACATCACCTCCTTACACGACTTGTAATGTCCAACAACTTGTTTTAATGTTGGCAAGTAAAACACATTTTAGCGAAACATCATAAGCATCGTATTCCAAAATCGCCCTCGCACTCGTGAAAATGCATCCTTGGCTTTCACAAAATTGCTGTGACAGCCGATCCTTGACCGCTGTTGACCGGTACTGTTCGATCGTTGTTCCCATGCTGGCGGCTAGTAGCAGACAGCAGTAAGAGTACGAAATATACTATTCTTTGAGAGTGCAAAACTCTTATTCAATGCAATTATTTTTTAGAGTACAATAACTCTTTCAGTTTGGGGTGTAACCCACATCGACATTGAAAGCCGATAAATACTGGTTTGTGATAGCTTGTGACATACTTGTGAGGTATGTGGTGCAACGCACACCGGCTTTCAAGGCAATGAATGTGGGCTTGCGAAAGCGTCTTAGCTTCAGTGCAATCCGCACTAAACACAAACCGAGTCTAGATATGTTGGCTTGCGTGAGTAAACAACTCTCGTATCGATATCGCCGAGGAAACTCCACTCAGCGACGTCACCTGGATGAAATAACAAAGAACAAACAAGCCAGGAAAGTGTAGTTAATTTTCGAAATCAAAGAAAGAAAGAAAACCAATCAGAAACAGCACGAAAGATCAATTTTGAAACAGAAATAACTTACCTTGAACAATTACAACTAATTTGTGACGGAAATCTCTTCAACTTTTTCCCCAAAGAGGGGAAACTACCGCAGATTTATATACAAACGACGAACGCTAGAAGCAAAATGGCCGACACTTGAAAAACAATGACTCGCAATTACTAGTACCCAGTCTACAAGCCAGACTGTCACGTGTGTTCTCGTCCTCAAAGTGACAAATTGACAAGATATGCCTCTGACTTAGGGGTCTTTATGCATAATGCATAAGACCCACAATTCGATGACCTGGGCCGAGTCAAAGGAGGCGGGACCCAAGGCGAGACCCAAGGCG
>NC_090872.1:492126-509626 GCF_036669935.1 Montipora foliosa | reverse complement strand
TCCCCTGGGTCATCTCCTCTGAAAAAAAGATAAATGAATAAGTATATTCAATATTTTATTGCCTTTATATTTGTTATTGATTCAAAAGTAAAAAGAAACTATGCTTCATATACATTGTATGAACTTCATTACTCAGCAACAACCTCTTGAAATATGTACTGTAGTAAACCCATGCATCTATTAGGACTTCGTAATAAATTTGGGGTTAGAATAATAAACACAACAAAAACCCCTGACAAAGAACCTACATTTCCCTTCATTAAATATGGTAATTAGCACAAACTTAGGCTGTTTAGGTTCTTGAATTAGTTCCTGGAAAAAATAACATTGTAGCTGAGAGTATTTTGTGGTGTTCAGCTTATTCCTTGATACAAAACACTCACACTATTACATTGTAGCTGGCGTGATGAGGCATCTATATCTCCAAAGAGGATCCTGAATGTTGACTTATTTGTCCAAGTGTACAGAATGTTTTTATGGATTTTAGAAAATAAAAACCTGTCACATATTTTTAGGCTCAACAGTTTCTTGTATAGAGGGGCCAAGCTGGCAAATTTTAGCCTAACAGGTTTTTAAAAACCAGGTTCTTATTAAGTCACAGGTTTTTACTGTATAGGTAAGATTACAGTGAGTTTAAATTTAAGTCTGTTAAATTTGTTAACTAACATAATTATCTTAGCTTGTTCTGAAAGCTCAAACTAAGTAGGAACCTGCATGTCTTGCTCCAAAGTACTATTCATCAAGATGATCCAACCATTAAAAATTTTATCTAACACAACAAAGGTCAAATAATGTTAACCCAAACTATTAATTTCTGTAAGTTCATTTTTTTTGAGGAGTGACTACTCTCAGAAAATTTGCCATATCTTATACCTTGAAATGAGGATTCCTTTGCAGCTGGTTATCTTTTACTTAACATTTACACCTAAACGTTAGACAGAAATTTTAGAAACAGAGCTGCCTGCTAGAGAAGCCATTTAAACGAAAGACAAATTATCCACCCTCTCTCTGAGATGTTATTAGCAAGCAGAGAGGTAAACACAGAGAACTCAAACCTTTGGGATTGTTGTGGATGATTCCAAATCAAATTTTCAACAGAATACTTTAATAGACTCGTCGATCCTTTTAATTGCAAATGAATGGGGGGGGGGGGGGTAGTTTCTAAAGAAACTGTGGTGCTGCGTCGGTGGGGAAGTAGTATACAAAAGTTTGGTTTTATCAACGGAGTTGATAATGTAAATTGGCCACCGCACAGAGATTCTAAAAGCTGACGTTTCGAGCGTTAGCCCTTCGTCAGAACGAATCGAGGGATTATGGGTTACGTGTAGTTTTTATAGTAGACTAGGAGCTACGCTATTGGTGGCAACATGGCAACGTGAAAAATAAGAATATATTAGTTAAATGAAAAGCGTTCGTTAATACCGTAAGGATGAAGGGTGCCGATTTGAAAGATGAATTTTTGTTCCAGATTCTTGCGGCTTTCCGTCGTACCTAGATGTAGGGAAAGGCCGCAGATAGCCATGTGTTTTTTGGAGTGGTAAGGCAGATTAAAATGGCGAGCGACTGGCTTAGATGCATCCTTGTCATTCTTCTCAACATCGCGAAGGTGTTCGCGGAATCGGTCACCTAGTCGTCTACCTGTCTCACCAATGTATAATTTATTGCATAACGTACAGGTTATGCAATAAATGACATTTGCGGAGGTACATGTGAAACGATCGGTGATCTTAACAGATCGCTTAGGTCCCGATATGTTGCTAGTGTTAACAATGAAAAGACAAGTTTTGCATTGTGAGCGCGCGCATTTGAAAGTGCCGGGTTGCTCGTTAGTTTTGAGCGCGCTTCTAACTAAAACGTTGCCTACATTTTTGTCGCGTTTGAATGAAATAAGTGGAGGTTACGAAAAGATTCTACCAGTCTCGGGATCATTTTGGAGTAATTTAAAATTACTAAGAATGATGCTTTTGACTGCGTGATTATGAGGATGGAAAGTGAGAGTGAATGGAATTCTGTCATTCTTATCTTTTTGTGACGTTTGTAGTGATGACTGTCGATCAAATTGTAGGGCGCGATGATGGCCCGCTTTGACCACAGAGACAGGATAGCCACGTTTTTCGAAGAACTGGCACATCTCCTCTGATTTGCTGGAAAAATCGGAGTCATCACTACGTAGACGTCGAAGTCTAAGAAACTGAGAATAAGGAATGGAGTTCTTGACATGTGATGGATGTGACGATGAATACAACAAATAACTGTGTGAATCTGTAGGTTTGTAGTGCACACTAGTACATAGCACGTTGCCTCTAATAGAAACTTTGATATCTAGGAAAGCCAATGAAATTTCCGAAATTTCCCAGGTATATTTAAGAGGCGGATGAAAAGAGTTGACGGAGGTTATAAATTGATCGAGTCCTTCTCTGCTGGATGAAATAGCGCCGATGAAGTCGTCGATGTAGCGGCCGTAGAGTTCAGGTTTGGGGCCGTTGTACTGATTAAAAAATTGGTGTTCAACATATCCTACAAAAAGATTGGCATAGCTAGGTCCCATTCTTTTGCCCATCGCTACACCATTAATTTGTTTGTAATAGTTGCCGGCGAATGAAAAACAGTTAAGCGTTAAAACTAGTTCGGCAAGGCGGAGGAGCGTTTCCGAGCTAGGTTCTTTGACAGTGCGTTGATCGAAAAAGTGTTTAAGTGCTTGAAGACCTTCGCTATTAGGAATGACTGTGTATAGAGATGTAATGTCCATGGTGAAAATAAGTTTGTCTTGGCCGGAGAAATTGAAATCGCTTAAAATTTGTAGTGCGTGTGTACTGTCTTTAATGTATGATGGCAAAGATTTGACGATAGGCGTCATAATCCTGTCTAAGTAGCTAGAAATGAGTTCGGTGGGGTAACTACAGGCAGAAACGATAGGGCAACCTGGGTTGTTGGGTTTGTGAATTTTAGGCAAGAAGTAAATGCCTGAAGTTCTAGGAGTGTTGATGATGAGATTAGTGGCAGTGTCCGGTAATTGTTGATTAACTATAAGATTTTGAATGGTGTCTTTGACAAGTTTTTTGATTTTTGGAAGTGAGATCTTTGGGGATTTTGGCATAAAACGAGGTATCCGAAAGTTGCCGCAAAGCTTCTTTTTGGTAAAGGTCGGACTGCCAAACAACTACCGCGCCGCCTTTGTCGGCCGATTTGACAACTGTGTCGTTGCGTTTCCTAAGATTTTTAAGCGCTGCCCACTCTTCCGAGGAAAGGTTGGAAAATTTAGTGTTGTGATTGAATTTAAGTTTGTGAATGTCGTGACGGTATTTTTTAGTGAAAAAAACCGATCGTTTCACATGTACCTCCGCAAATGTCATTTATTGCATAACCTGTACGTTATGCAATAAATTATACATTGGTGAGACAGATCCCAAGAGGTCACCACCTTATCGCGGTGGGATGGTTTGCGTGTCTCAATGACCCCTAGAGCTATGTCGGCTGGAGTCTTGTACTCCTGGTAGGGCTACCCATGCTGAACAGGTCGAAGGCTAGAGACCAGACGAAGTGTAACCCCTGGTCCTCCAGGTTGGGGGTTGGGCTGGGGGCTGATAACCCACTCCCGTAAAAGAATAGCCTATTACAGAAACGGAAAACATTCGAATCTCTATTAACACCGGTGACGCGACGAGAGCTCTTTATAGCAGGATGACGCTTTTGGGCCAAAGCCGAAAGGAAGACCAAAAGCCGACAGCCTCGATCGTGAATCCGAAGAATAAAACAAGGATAGGAAACTGGAATGCTAGGACCATGTTCGAGACTGGGAAGGCTGGCCAAGTAGCAAAAGAGATGAAGAGATATGTGATAGATATTTTGGGTATTAGCGAATGCAGGTGGAGAGGAAGCGGAAAATCCAAGCTTAATACAGGAGAGGTAATAATCTACAGTGGCGAAGAAAATATACACCAAGGAGGTGTAGCAATTATGATGTCACAACAGGCAGCCAGATGTCTTATGGAGTGGACACCGGAAAGTAGCCGAATTATCAGAGCAAGGTTTTATTCAAAGTATAGGAAACTGACGTTGATACATGCATACTCCCCGACCAACGATGCGAGTATAGAGAGCAAAGACGATTTCTACGAACAACTAGAGGGTACGGTGTAGAAGTGCAACAGAAATGACATCCTCCTTATTACCGGAGACCTAAATGCTAAAGTGGGAAAAGGAACGCCAGAAGAAAGAGAGGTACTGGGACAACACGGTACAGGAGACAGGAACGAGAATGGCGAAAGGCTCTGTGAGTTCTGCGAGATGAATGGTTTAGTCATCACAGGAACAATTTTTCCCTATAAAGAAATTCATAAAGCAACATGGACATCACCAAATGGCAGAACCAAGAACCAGATAGACCACACAATGATTGCAAAAGAATATAGATCGTCAGTCATGGATACTGTAGTCAGGAGAGGTGCAGATGTGGGAAACGACCACTACCTAGTGGAGACTAGGCTCAAGCTGACGTTGAAAAGAAACCCAAGGGAAATGAAAGGTCGAACAAGGTTGGATACGCAGAAATTAGCAGACGAAGAGATGCTTGTCAAATACTACATTGAGGTCAGAAACAGATTTCAAGCTCTGACAGAGTTGGATGAAGAAAATGCCGACCACATGAACAACAGGATGGAGAGTATATATGTTGGTGCAGCTAAAGATGTACTAGGCATAGCTAAGAGAACCAGCAAACTTTGGTTGCGCGACAGGACGTGGAAGAAAGTAGAGGAAAGGAGGCAAATAAAGTTGAAGTTAGAAAGTACACGTTCAGAAAGAGTCAAGAAAAGAATAAAAGAAGAGTACAAAGGAAAAGACCAGGAAGTTAAACGAAGTGCTCGTGAAGATAAGAGGTATTGGATGAATGAGATGGCAGATATTGCTGAAAGAGCAGCAGAAAACGGGAGAGCAGGGGAACTACATCGTATAGTGAAGACTTTGACAGGTGAGAAGAAAAGAACAAGTATAGTAGTCAAAGATAAAAATGGAAAACCAACAAACGAACAGAGTGAAAGACTGAAGATCTGGAAAGAACACTTTGACACAGTACTAAACAAAGAACCACCTGTCAGGTCTATAGAGCCACATGAAATTGAAACAAGGGAAAATGACAGAGAGTTCGACATCGGAGCATTCCAACCAACAGAGGTGAAAAATGCTATAAAATCAACGAAAAGTGGGAAAGCAGCTGGTCATGATAGCGTAGTTGTAGAGCTTCTAAAGACAGATTTGGAAGAGAGAGCAAAGGAATTGACAAAGTTGTTCAACAAAGTGAAAGAAGAGGGTGTAGCAGCAAAAAGCTGGAGCAAAGGACTAAGAGTAAAGGTAGCCAAGAAGGGTAACTTACGTGAAAGGTAGCCAAGAAGGGTAACTTACGTGAGTGTACGAAATGGAGGGGTATCACACTTTTACCAGTCATAAGTAAGATCTTTGGCAGAGTGTTGATAAGTAGAATTAAAAAAGGAGTTGACAACATCTTGAGGAAGGAGCAAGCAAGGTTCCGAGAGAACAGAAGTACCATCGAACAGATTTTTACTCTCAGGAATATACTGGAGCAAGTCAATGAATGGAATGCAACTCTGTACACACATTTCATAGCCTTTGAGAAAGCATTTGATTCTATACATCGCGAAAGTCTATGGAACATCATGTCCATATATGGAATCCCAGAAGAGCTTATCTGTCTGATAAAAGCAATGTACAGCAACTTTGAATGCGCAGTTGTGGAAGAAGGTGAAACAACAGAATGGTTTCAAGTTTAGTCTGGAGTAAAACAAGGGTGCACCATGTCAAGTTTTCTTTTCTTACTATCAATTGACTGGGTCATGAACAGTACTACAGAGGGTAGGAGAACTGGCATACGATGGAAGCTCACCTCGGTCTTAGAAGATCTTGACTTTGCAGACGACATTGCCTTATTGTCATCTAGAGGTGTTGACATAGAAGATAAGACCAGTAGGCTTGTCGATGAAGCTGCCAGATTAGGACTTAAGATTAACGCGAAGAAGTCAAAAGTTATGCGAAAAAATGCCAGAAACGACCAAAGAATAAAAGTATCTGACGAGCAGGTAGATCACGTTGAGGAGTTTTTGTACCTAGGTGCACTGCTGGATAAAGAAGGCGGGGTGACCAAAGACATACAACAGAGACTAAGTAAAGCCAGACAAACTTTCTATAGGTTGCGAAGAATTTGGGACTGTAACGAAATTAGCAGGAAGACGAAAGTTCAATTGTTCAAACCAATTGTCAGAGCAGTTTTGATGTATGGCTGCGAAGCTTGGAAACTCACGAAAACAGAAGCAAAGAAGCTGGACGCCTTCCAATACAAATGCATGAAATGCATACTGAGAATAAGATGGCCACGGACCATCTCGCACCAACAAATCCAGGAGACCACAGGAGTGAACAGAACGAGTGATGAGATCAGACGTCGAAGATGGAATTGGATCGGGCATATATTGAGGAAGAACAGAGAGGAACACTGTGTTACAGCGCATTGGAGTGGAGGCCAGAGGGGAGGAGGAGGCCAGGTCGACCAAAAACAACATGGAGGAGAATGGTTGAAGACGGAGGACGAGTAGCTGGGTGGCAATCATGGACGACTGTCAGAGCTTTAGCAGCAAACCGGAGTGGATGGAAAGAGAATGTCAAAGCCTTATGTGCCTTATGGCACGAAGAAATATAGAGATAGAGAGACAGGTAGACGACTTGGTGACCGATTCCGCGAACACCTTCGCGATGTAGAGAAGAATGACAAGGATGCATCTAAGCCAGTCGTTCGCCATTTTAATCTGCCTAACCACTCCGAAAAACACATGGCTATCTGCGGCCTTTCCCTGAATCTAGGTACAACGGAAAGCCGCAAGAATCTGGAACAAAAATTCATCTTTCAAATCGGCACCCTTCATCCTCACGGTATTAACGAACGCTTTTCATTTAACTAATATATTCCTATTTTTCACGTTGCCATGTTACCACCAATAGCGTAGCTCCTAGTCTACTATAAAAACTACACGTAACCCATAATCCCTCGATTCGCTCTGACGAAGGGCTAACGCTCGAAACGTCAGCTTTTAGAATCTCTGTGCGGTGGCCAATTTACATTATCAACTCCATTGATAAAACCAAACTTTTAATTGCAAGCTTGACAGCTGTGCACTTTGTCAACAGCAAATTTCTAGCATAGGTAATCTTGACATTAGTTGGTTCGATCAAAATAAAGTTTTTCATCACCGAAAGAATCTATTTTAGCATCTTACAAGACTTTCACGTTCTGAAAATTCGAAAGTAAGCCTAAAATGACTAAAATATACAGTGTTATAACCTCAGGTTCAACTTAAAAATAAATTGTTCGATCGATCAAAATCGTGTCAAATTTTAATTAGCATCAAAAGTGGGACAATATGCTTTTAATAAACTCGGTATAAGTTAATTTATATGTTAAAACATGGTCGAAGAATATTGCTTTCCCCGCTTTACAATTTTCCGTTGCACCGAGAGGCAGAAAACTTAAACCAAGCGCAAACCTCTGCGATAAACAGTGTATGCGAGTTCAGATTGGTTTTGATCAATGAAAACGCGCCCGAAACGGTAAGCTACCTCTTTTCTACAACGAGGTGCAAGCTAAATCAAATTTATCCCTCTCCTTTTTATATTTCTATTGTGTAGTGCTATGTTGCGTTTAACTTGAACCATGCATAAAAATTCAAGGGTGTCTAAATGTTTAAACCCGTGGGCAAACCGAATGGCAGCCAAGCTGTAGAACACAATCGTGTCGATTTATAGTACAAAAAGGGTCTACGCGTTTTACAAAACTGCCGCTTCCGTGCAACTCGGTACACGTTAATTTATATACCAAAACAAAGCCCAAGAATTTTTCTTCCTCTGCTATATAATTTCTTGTTGTACCGAGTTGCACGAGACTTTGAACTAAACATAAAAGGAAAAAATTACTCACCTTCTTGGCATGTCCTCTCCTCGCATCGAGCGATTGTAACGCCGATCTCGGATAAATGGATGGAGCCAGTGTGTTTGTCTGACAGTTCCAGGAGGCATTATCTACTAGACAACAAATATCACTAAAAATTTCGACCAAAATAATTTTCGATCTCTCACAGTGGCAACAAAACCACAAGACTACCACTGACAAAAAAACCTGCCATTTCTTCTTTCATCTTGACAATGTTTCGCGGGGATTTTGCCTCTAAGCCAATGACTTTGCAGGAAATCGACCACGTGAGTTATGTTGCAGCGCATGCGTAGACATTTTTTGCCAGTTAAATGTTGTTCAATATCCTGCGCTCGCGCACGCGCGTGGAGCTCCACTATGATCTATTTTAATAGTTAACTTGGTTTCGGTTGCAAGACGTTTTCGATGCGCAAGTCTGCGAGAAAGAAATTGCCAGATCGTTGGTTTTGGAAGAGAGAGAGGAGCACCGCCAAATTGGAAATAAAAAGTTTTGCATAACACGTGACCATGCAAGCCACTTGTAAAAATCCTTACGAGCAGTTACATCAAAAAACTAAGAAGCAACACATCAATCAGGAACAGAAACAGGATACTGTATTTAGGTTCGGTTCCTGCAAAAGACAGACCCTCGGCTCCCAAGTGAAAATGCTGGGTATCATCAAGCGACTGCGACTTAAGAGAGCACAGACTGAGTGTATACTATACTAATGTACTGCAGGCTCTTTTTGATTTTCTGAACCCAATAGTGCAGCTTAAAAACTCACAGGTAAATTGAACAGGCGCCATCGACCTCTTTGTCACAGGAAGCTAATCTCCCCTATTTTGAAGATAAGGTTCGATATAAAACAGCCGATCAATAAGCTTTTAAGGTTCTAGAACATTCTAAGTGTTAAAAATGAAACATGATGAATAACCAATTTACTTTCTTTTTCAGAGTGGGGCATCTTGTCTCCAAACTTGACGTCCCTCGGAATATACCTATCTTTTAAATGGATATTTCTACCATTTTTAGTAATTAAGTAGATACATCCTAGGCATTATTATTTCTGTAAACCTACTATCAATGACAAAGCAAATAAATAGCGAGCTACTAAGAAACTGAAGGAAGAAAGAGTATGCAGTTGTAGAGAGAGAAAGAAAAGAGAAGGAGAGAAAAACAGAACTGTTAAAGATTGATGAAGGTTAAGTTGAAGAAGAAAGCTTAGAAGTTAGTAGAAGAATTATATTGTGAAGAGAGTAAGTCTTCTTATAATAAAGTGTTTAATCTTAACTGACGTATTGGGTTGTGAGAGGGTCTCAATGGGGTGGTGGCATTTACGGTTATCGGCTAAAATTTTGGCTTTTTTACGGCTATCCGCTAATTTTTTTCAGTTACGGTTAACAAAAAAGTTAAAAATTAACTTGTTTTGTTTCAAAAAGTTAAATATTAATTAACCTATATTTTTTGTATCTTTAAAGCAAAATAAAGGTCTTAAGATCATCTCGGCATGTGAAACAAGCTATTCTTTTGAAAAATTTTAACATTTGATAGATCGTACTTTTTACAAATTATTCCACTTCTAATATTATTTTACACATAGAAATGTCAATAGTCAATTTAAAAATAATCTTTGTGGAAAAGCAAAGCACACACGCGAACGCCCAACTCACAGGCCGGGGCGCGACATTCATTACAACAGAAATGGTAGACTGTTCACAGTCCTCTATTTTTCCGTAAAATCGTCGAGATCGAGCGCTTTGCGTTACGAGCTGCCATCTTGCATGAGTGTCAACTACTTATGGGACGGGGGTGGTTTGGGAGGAAGCGCTCGCCCCCCTCGCCCTATAGCTATAATCCCCGACGCCCGCTCTCTCGGTACATTTGAAAATCAAGATGGCCTCCATTAACGGTAAGACGCGCTATATTTCGACGATCTCACGAAAAAATAGGGGACTGTGAACAGTCTACAGAAATGGCCGTTTTCACACTAAAAACGGATTATTCGTGTGAGAAGCGTTATCCGTTTGATGATTCGCGTCAGATAGATAAATACGTCTTAATTTGAAAATGAAGTAGTTTTAATTTTGAATGAACAATCCGCCTGACTTTATCCTTTAATTTCGACGGACAGTTTTAAGACGGGATTATCCGTTCCAGATAGCCTGTGTACAGCCTCCCCCTCCCATCAGAAGAAAAAAATCTAAGAAGGGGTGTCTGTTGGGAAGGGAGCGACTGTACACAGGCTAGTCTCAGACGGATAATCCGTTTCTAGCTCTAGTGTGAAATAACAAAATAACAAAATAACAAAATTCCCGTGCCTAGTGTTTTTAATGATAGCGAAGGACTGTACGGAACCACTGTCAGCCGTTGCCTTGTCCGTAGGCCTCATTATTTGGCACGGCTAATGCGTTTCGGGTCACCTGGTCCAAGCAAGTTCGCCACCGAAATGCCTTGACCGAGATTGCGTGGGAAGACGCCGTACAGGGACTAGGCATGGCAATGTCTACCGTAGCGTCAGAGAAAAACAGGGAATTGTTGTTTATCGGCAAAGTGTTTTACAAACAGTGAGATCTCTGCGTGTTGTTTCACTAGTGTTTCGAGGGCACGACCTTCTGAAAATCGCAAATATTAATCCCCAGCAAGAAGCCACACTTTCGCTATGAAAATAAATTAGTTCCCCGAGAGAGCGGCGGAAATGGAACCAGGGACTTGGTCAGCACCTAAAAGGCGCTTTATCTAACGTGCGTACGACCACGCTAGCCGGGAAATAAAAAAACGCAACCATAAGTGAGTTTAGTACCTTCCTTAAAAGTAGCAAATCTAGGAAACACTTTCTTTTACGGTTCACTTTTTTTTACCCTATTTACGGCTAACGATTAAAATTTTTCAATTTTTACGGCTATCGACTAAATTTTTGGCCGTTTTACGCCTATCGGTTAACCCCATTGAGACCCTCTTGTGACAGTCACTCCCGCCAAGCGGATTTATTTCCCGTATCACCTTAATCGCTTGACTAAAATACGCTAGATACGATAAATTTCCTTCAAAAAGTCTCAGTGTTACGACTGATTTGCGTTCTGGACATTATGATACATCTGTGTATTTCGTGTCCATTGAAAACTTGTGTAAAGTTGTCTAACGTATGTCAAAAATTGAGTAAACATGGAAGCCATGTCATCGATTGAGATAATTTGAGCTCTGGCATTTGCAATTAGAGAGGTTAAAACGCTTTCCAAACTATTTTTAGTTTTTTCCAATTCTTATTTTTCCACAGAAAACGCCACTTTTGCCTTGCGGCGTTCCATTTTCTCAGAACAGATTTTATCGATTCTGGTAGAGTGAAAAAACAAACACTGAGAAATATACTTTCTTGCGTTGTGATTTTTATTGTCCGCAAAAATAAATGACCTGAGTGATTAAGAATCATGTTAACCTTTTAAAAAAAGGTTATTCTAAATCCAGGGGTCCGAAATTCGGACCCTTGGTTTTTTTAATCTGAAATTGAAATAAGTTTTCTAAAACAGAACAGCTCTTAATTAATCTAGGGGTCCGAAATTCGGACCCTTGCTTTAAGTGAATGAATACACAAGTAAAAATCTATCTTTGAACATTTATAAGATTAACAAGTCTAGGGGTCCGAAATTCGGACCCTTTCTTCGATTGAGTGAAAAGAAGTAAAACAAAAACACGATCGTTGAAAATGAAGACTTACAAGTCTAGGGGTCCGAAATTCGGACCCTTGATTTAAGTGAATGAAAATATGTTAAAAACTATCGTGAAACATGAAAATGTAAAATTTAGAAGTCCAGGGGTCCGAAATTCGGACCCTTGCTTCTGTGTATCTAAAATTCTAGTAAATTGTAATGTATAGGTTTTTTAGCATGCAACACCTCCTCGAAGTTCGTACCCTTTTTTTTTAAAGTGAATGAACAGGGCTAACAAACTCTTGCTTAAAATTGCGAGATTCTTAAATATGGAGCTCCGAAACTCGGAATCTTGCGTTACCATTTGGATTCACAAAGGTTTTCGAAAATGCGTACGAAAATATGAGTACGAATTTTGAAGCCCACAGTGACATAAACATAAAGAGAAGAATAATCCAGATTAAAACGAGTCATACTTTTTGATTTAACGTCATAATTTCTGAACAAATTTGTAACAGAATTTATATTTTCGTCACCCAATTACTTTTAATTTAGAGATTTTACAGACTACGAATCTCAAAAACACCAAGAATAAAATTCTACTGTATTTTAAAATTGAGAAAACATCAAACGCAAGCATGAAAAATTCCGGGTTTACCTAGGTGTAAGGACCTGACCAGGTTTTCTTTGTTTTATGTGCTTTTGTTTTGTTTAACTCCGTTGTTTTCAACTTTTTGCCTCGGCTTTCTTCGTTTTACGTCATTCGTGAGTTTTACAACTTCTCACACCGAGGTAAAGACAAAACTCCAAGCATGGAATATATTTCATAATATATATTGTTATAGTTATAATATACATAATTTTGTTGCGTTGGCTTTTATAATTATGATTTCACTAAACGTCTCTAGTTTTATCACGCGGTTGTACTTGGGACGCCAATTCACAACGTATGGTCTCTTGGTCCTCCAGTTTATCAAAATATATTCCATGCCTGGAATTTTTCATGCTTGCAATTACTGCAGTAGCATTTTTTGAAAAGAGGTCAACGACGTAATCGCCAGCTCGACTGAAGTGTCTGACGATCAAGTCGCAGGCGGCGGTCGGTATTTTTACAATTCTTGTGGTCGAACGCCACCTGACAGAACCCATCTCTTGCTTCTCCAGCAGCAATAGTGAGATGTTCGATTACAATCTTCCTTGAAATGTGGAAGAGGCCGACGACATAAGCCAAGGTAGACTTCGCAAGCAGAAGAGAATCTGAAATAAAACAAAATTTCGGATCGTCTTTATTACTATGCTGATCATATCAATTATTGTTAACTCAAAAAAAAAAAGAAGCAAACTATTTTAATAACAAATTGTGGGGTGGGAGATTTTTGCTTTGAATGAGTTTTTTCGGATTCGCCCATTGCTGGTGCAGGAATCGTTTTTCTCACATTTCTATTAGTCGTTCCATCGACACCTGATAACTAATAGTTACCCCAAGGTCGTGGGCGAGTCTTCGGCGGCGGTTTTCTGAGTCAACCACGAAACAAACATTGTCTCAAAATTGGGGCTGAAATAACAGTGACAAATTCCAGACTGCTTTTGTGGGCTATTTCTTTTGACAACTATACGAACATTCTGAACGTAGTCACTCCCAAAGTATCGACTATCACCGACAAACAGAATTTAAAGGTAAAATCTTTCACTGAGGCCTGCCAAAGTTGTGGGTCAAAACAGAAATAATTAAAATTAAAGCATATTGCATGACAATATTTTAGATTTGTTACCCTTCATATTGAAGACACGGGAATTTTGGACGATTTGTTATATCTGCTAGCTAGCACCTTTGAAATACGTAGAAGTAAACGATATAAACGACACAACCTCAAACCCAATAATGAATAATTATAATTAATACTCGGAATGATCAAGATCGCCACCCCTCCAGGAGAACGATTGAGAGCAAGTGTCGAATACAAAATTCATCGTATCTTAGCGTTTTACATACCTGATGAGCTGGCTTCGCTCATGATATGAGTGATCTCCAGATCTGTTCTATCCAGACTGGAATCAAAGGTTGAGTCTCTGTGAAGTTTTGTCCGAGGAAGTGTCGTGTTCTTCATTCTCACGCTCGCTAACTACGCTCGTAATCTGGGAACTTTCACCTTCAACATTTGCAACATTGCGACCATTTGTTTCTACCCTTGCGATTGCTTGATTGAACTGGCACACAAAATCTTTGTGACTGGCCTTCTAGTATATCTCTAAAGATGCCATCACTAGTATATGGGTCGCAATACTTAACTTTCAAATGGCACTTAGTATGACTTCCATTTGGGCAAGGTTCGAATTTGAACTGCAAAAACATAATGTATAAAGCGAGAGTCAGACCGCTTCGTCTTATCGATCGTAGATAGAAAAAAGAATTAATAAGTCAAATGAAATGATTCGTTCTTACCAGCAGGGAATCCTTCCCTTTATAAAAGTTAAGTGACTTTTTTACACTCAATACCCTTCGATATACTTGATGCATTTTCAGTTTCTCTTTTCCGAGGTAAATGAAAACTTGTCCATTTTCGACTTTTATGGACCACAGAGAGGTGTTAGTCATTTTTTTCTCACGACTTGTTCTTGTGCCGAGCAAAGCAATTGCATAGAGTCCGTTATCGCAAAGCCGATCTGTCACTTGCCAAGTGTGAACCCTGCTCTATGAATTGGCGTCGGTCAAGAATAGTTCATTGTCATTGTTATGTAGTGTCATTCCAAACATGACTGTACTTCTCTTGTTATACACAATAATTATACTGTTCCAAAGCAAATCCGTATTACTGATAACTGATATTGTTCTTTAATATACTTTAATGATTGTGAAAAATTAAATACAAAAAATAGGTTCGACTTCATCAGAAGCAATGGCAAGAGTTCCCTCTCTTCAGTATTACAAGAAAACAGTAATAAAATTAACCAAATCAATTATCTGGTGCGGGGGCGTTTTATCGAACGCCGCAAACAAGATTTTTTTCATATCTCAGTGAACAAACAGACACTGCGGTCTGAAAACCGCGGAACCCGCGGAGCTAATCAAATCTAGAGTTTCCGGTTGGCTGGACAGATGCCAACGGCTAGGGGTGGACGAAGAAACGGCATTTGAATAAGTTTGTAACCGTTGCAATGCCGCCAAAATTGCTACAAAAAACCACTGAATAGCGCTACACAACGAGAAGTCCTTTCTGCAGTAAGGTCTCAACATGGATGAAGACGCGGACACCGGAAGCTCGTTCCCATCTCCGTTCAAACAAAAATCAGAACTTGAGCATGGCGTTGGCTTCGATGACCATGATTCCAGAGATTCATCAATACCATCATCGCAGCTCGGTATGTGTGTAAGGAGTTCATTCCTCTCTTACTGTATCGCTTTTGTTTTAAATTCACTTGAGGAGCAATGGTAGGTGGAAGTGAGCGTTCGCCTAACGTTTTATTACTTTACAGTGAAGTCAATTTATTTGGTTTCCTTTTGTTGAAAATTGATGCAACGGGTTTTTGCGAGAGAAAATAGTGCAACAACATGCGGTGTACGAAATAAGACTGCATTGTAGGCTGCTTCTCTAATTTAATCATATTCTACTGTGCCTGAGCAGAATGTCCTACCCCGCCAAAGAAAACAAGAGACAAACGGCAAATTACTGGATATTCCCTTGCCTCGTCTGTCTCAAACCAAGGTAAAAATTGTTACAATATATTGATTATCCAGATTCACCCGTGGTGGTTTTAATAGGCGAACAAACTTCCCAAGTTTTTTCGCAACTTTTCATCAATACTGTAGCTGACAAGTAATCTAACAGGTTGCGCAACTCGGGGTAAGTGCGGGGTGGACAAGCGCCAGAAAATATACTTTTTTTTTCCTCACGTAGGAAGTAAGTAACCGGTAAATAAAGCACTTAGTATCAGCTTTTTAGCCTTTGGTATTTCACATTTACTTCGATGCCCATTTATACTAAGTTCCAGAATCCATGGAAGTCATAAACTGGGTGAACAAGATTTTTTACCTGGAATGTGACGAGAGCAATGACCAAGAATCTTTGTTTTCCCAGTTAACTCACCTCGGTGGACATGTAGTAACGTTTTTGAGTAAAAGGGTTGATTTTATAGTGACAAAGGCAGGCAAAAAAAGAATTAGGTTGTTGCCAAGTATAACGCCTGTTACACATCAGTCAAGATCCGTGACTATGGTTATAAAATCACAGACAAAGGACGTTAAAGGGTTAAGTTGTGTTACTGAAATAGCCAGACGGTGGAATACGAGTATGTCTCTCGATTAATCAGTCAATTTCATAAATATTTAAACATTGGTACAAGTCAGGCCACAGACATGCTTGTCAGGAAGCTGAAACACCCATTTACAAAAGTGGAAGATACGTCTGGACTTTATCGGCCTTGTTAAAAGGAGTTTAAAAAATTTCCTTTCATAAATTTTGAATCAGAGCTTGGGGGCTGTCCATTTGATTATCCAAACACTTCGAATTCCAAAGGACGCCATTCAGTGAAAAACTGTCAAAACAGAAAAATTGGATAATGAGACTTACACGACTTGAATGTGCATTTGGAAAGTAGAAAACATCGAGTTTGCTTCTAATGACAGAAACTATGCTAGAATTGATGAGTTTATCATTAAAAATGAACTAGAAGTTGAAAAGATGTATAAAAAAACATAATGTACAAGAAAATTAGAGACACAGACCACATTTTGTTGCTTAGGAATTACTGTGACATGTATACCGGTTTAATCAGACAGTCAAATTGGTTAGTGTTGTTTTTGATCCTTGTAAGTCCTGAGTTCAGTTCAGTTCATCGAAAGCTGCAACTTTATTTTCAGACAGAAAAAGAGAGAGTATAAGGAAACCACAGGAAGTTTAGAACCTATGTGCAAGAAGTCGCTGACGTTGACCTTTTGAAAAAAGGAGATTTCGTTGCAGTGAAGCACGAAAACTATCGCAGGACTCCTGTCACCGGAAAGGTCTTTGAAGTTAAAGGGGATGGGTTTGTCATCTGTTTCTGGAAGGGATCTTAAAATAAGGAATGGATACCTCACACGCTTCCCGCACGTAGAGGGTATGAAAGCCGGCTATGGTCACAGCAACTATCAAAAAGTTGCATCATATGTTTCGGATTTACGTTGAATGATTGTTCAAATTGAAAGCTTCTACCAGGAATGATGTCTTATTTGAAGAAGGCTTACAAGGTTAAGAACAAACAGTCATCTCAGGAACAATGATTTAACACGTACAAACTGATGAATATCCAGTGAATTTATGGAAGTCGCATCGATCATCGGAAGTCTGTTCCCCGAGACGTCCGCAAGTATTAAGGATAACGTCATATGAATTTATCTGGCATTGTGTGATGGTTTTCCAGAATTTGGGGCAAGATAAACCAATCTCATTGCTTCCGAAACTCGTTTTCGTTGAACAAACCGCGCTATCCCACTTGGAACGCCATTTTGAATTTTCTAATTTTGCGGTCGTCTCGGGAACCAGACTTCCATTTTCGTGACATCCAAAAATAACTCAAGTGAAATTGACATATCCCAAGGGCTACACTGGGAGCCTCCTCCACGTATAATAGTACGATAATCATTATTACAGTTTCTCTTTCAGCAGATTGAAAAGAAAGGGTCTGAAATTCGGACCCCTGCTTTCTGAGCAGAGATAAAATATTTTTTTCCACTATTTCAGAAGAGGCGAAAAGCAAGGATCCGAAATTCGGACCCCTGCTTTCTGAACAAAGATAATGCATTTTTTCACTATTTCAGCGGAGCGAAAAGCAAGGGTCCGAAATTCAGACCCTTGTTTTCTGAACAGAGATAATGTATATTCTCACTATTTCAGCGGAGCGAAAGCA
>NC_090872.1:464626-467126 GCF_036669935.1 Montipora foliosa | reverse complement strand
CCCATCCTCGGAGACACAGGGGCAGATAATGAAGACGAGAGAAAGTCTAAACGGGCGGAAAAATATGGCACGAAGAAAGGTAAAGAACGGCGAGAAGAGCCCCTGGGGAAAGGTCTTACCAGACGAGTTCCAAACGGTCGCCGCCATTCTGGCTTCTAATTTGGCAGAAAAACACAAAAGTTTTCTGGCACCAGTCAGAAGCCAGAACGGCGGTGACCGTTTGGAACTGGTCTGGTAAGACCTTGTCCCCAGGGGCTCTTCTCGCCGTTCTTTACTTTTCTTTGTGCCATATTTTTCCATCCGTTTAGACTTTCCCTCGTCTCCACTATCTGCCCCTGGGTCTCCGAGAATGGGAATGATCCAGTTACTAAAAGCCGAAACGACCTATGATCCAGAGCAGCCCTAAATGAGCCACGTCGACATCAAACATAACCCACAACCAAGCGGCCATGACATTAAAAAACATAATAACCGTGGATTAGGCGTTGGAAAGAAAGTGAGAAAATGTCTGGCCATGCTATTCTTAAGAACCTGTATGAGAAGAAAATGGATGTGATTTTGACCATTAGCTTCAAAATAACAACGGAAATCGAGATAAGAAGACATATGTTTTGCGTCCTACTTCGAGGTGTATCAGCCTTGTACAGCATGTGTTTTTCATTCATTCATTGCCATGAGATGCCTTCACATTGTTTTTATTTTTTATTGTCAATAGCTCGGTTAATGCGACCCGATCATCTTTAAACCACGTTTACCGGCGGAAGTTCCATGGAAAAGGCATTAAATTTATAAAGACTTTTCGCCTAGGTTATGTCATCAGCCTTAATGTTGTAGTGTAATTTGCATAATCATGGCGACAACACGCTCAAAGACGTCCTCTGATTCAAAACGTGGAGATTTTGAGGAAGACGATGTCCAAATGCCCCTTAAACTAGTGAAAGAGTTGCTTAAGCAGCAAGAGTCAGCTTTAAAAGTGTTTCTTAGCGCCTACATGGATTCTGTCAACACCAGAATTGACAACCTGATCAAGTCGAGGAGCTAATAACCTCTGACCTCAGAGTAAAGGAAGTCAAAGTACAAATCGAGGACCTAGGAAACAAGCTAGATGACCTCGAAAATCGATCAAGGCGAAATAATTTGTGCTTTGAGGGAATTCCTGAGTCACTAAACGAAACTTGGCAGGAATCGGAAAGCAAAATCAAACACCTAATCTTAAGTCACATGCCTGAAGTCGGTACCGACTTTGTCATAGAAAGGGCTCATCGTGTTGGTACACCTCGCTCTGACTCCAAGCCTCGCAAAATTGTCGCCCGGTTTCTCAATTACAAGGATTGTGAGGCAGTTTTCAAAGCCAAGAAGAAGCTGCACGGAACAAATCTAATCTAGTAACGCCGATTAATATGACTTGCTATCTCTGCAACGAATCACTAGGATCTTCACTATGTAATTACTGCAAGTCTCAGTTTCCATTTCATGATGATTTGGATGACAATGCTTTTAAAATTGTCCTTTATGAGTTTTAACATGGGACGATAAGCTATGACACAGATCAACTTGAAACACTTTTTTTCAATCCAATTCTTGACCAACATTCTAGCCTCAGTGATCCTAATAATGACCTCGATCCTGATTTAAACAACCAAAATTATGCTAGTTCAGCTAGTCATTGCAATTACGAGACCACGGAAGATTTGAATGGGGTGATAGGTGGTAATAACTTAATATCCTTTTCGCCATTTTATTAAAATGCCCGCAGCCTAGTTAAAAACCAAGATACCCTTGCCCACTTACTTATGAAACCCATTCAATCACTGCTCAATTCATTGAATCGCTTTTTACTTGGGCGGAGCGCGAAGTAAAGGATTCGCGATGCTCAGGAATGTATCAAAGCTGACTTTTTGTCGCAAGATTGGGCACGCAAAGTCTGTAGGTTTTCGGTTTTATTCGGCTATTTGAGGAAGTAAGAGCCGAATTAGTTCGAGATATCTCGAGAGCACTGAGAGTTTTTTTAATTTTTCCAAGAAAGAAAGAATCATTATTTTGGCTTTTCCGGGATTTGAACGGACTCACCTGTGTGACCCGTCAGATCAGAGGAGAGTCTACGTTGAGAGTTTAGCCGATAGCGCTACTGCGAACCAAGGTAGTTCGGGATATGAAAAATAGTTATGACATGATGCACTAGTTTCGGGACAAGATTGGGCGTGCAAGTTCGAGACTTTTCGGCTTGTTTCAGCAATTTCACGAAATGAGACCGGACTACTTCGAGATATATCTTGAGATCACTTCGAGTTTAGTCTTTAATTTACTCGAAGAATAGATAGAGGATATTACGTGGTCGCGCAAAGACACGAAATTTCGGTTTCGTGTGTTGAAAAACATTTCACTAGTGAGCCCTCGTTTCGAACTGTTTTATGATGAATTTAAAGTTACAAAATGCTGCACAAAGACATTTTGTCTTTGTTGCGTGTTACGTAGTAAAATTGCTTTCATGCGTTGCGTG
>NC_090872.1:407126-437126 GCF_036669935.1 Montipora foliosa | reverse complement strand
GATAGCCACGGCAGATAGCTTGCTTTTATAGACAACATTCCCAAGCATGGTTCTCTAACGATCATTCATCAACCACGCTTCTGGTGACCCGAAAACTACTGAATATTGGCCATTCTCGATTCTCGAATGGTCATTGTCAGTCTGGCTACTTATGTTGACAGCACTTACTCCTATGCTCCGTAAATACTTTACTTGATCCTCCATGAGGCTTACAAGTGGAGAGACAACGATAACAATATGCCCTGGAAGTTCGGCCGCATAGTCGAACATAAGTGGAAGAGCTTCATAAATAAGAGATTTTCCAAATCCCGTAGGCAGGTTGACAAATACATCTTTCTTCTGCGTGACAACTTCTTTAATCGCTACCTTCTGATGCTCATTTAAACTGGGGATTTGGAACTTCGCAAAAGCCAAGGTAAAAGCCTCCTCCAGCGACACCATTATTTTCTTCGAATTGGCTCACAGATAAATTACGAACTGTGATTGGTAAAATGATCTTGGCGAGCCTGCCTCGGGTTTATGTGAGCATGACAAGCTTTTCCCTGGAAAAAAATTCTCAGCAGGCGCCGTAAACTGATGCCGATGTGGGAAAGAGAAAGGTGTTTGGTTGACGACGTGAAATTAATTACACTGGAAGATGATTTAATAAACCAGACAACCTAAAATTCGCGAGGGACACGTTACTGAACGTGAACCAACTCCAGCCGACGCGCGCGAGACAATGTAAAAATCAAAGCTATGAAGATTGCCTTGCGATTTATGTTGAACTTGCACTGAATCCTGCGTGTTATTATTATTTTTTTTTTTGTCTCGGAGATATTAGCACGTATTTGCTTTCTTAAATTCGAGATGAAAGAAAGTTTATTTTGTTGTATTGTATGCCGACTCAAGCGATCTCGGCGCTCTGATAGAGCAGTCGATAACATGTGTTATGGCTTGGGCAGTTATACAACACCGACAATCATTTGAAAGCGTAGAGTTTATATATTTTGAACAAGAGCCGATGCAACATAGATTACTACATTTTGGGAACCGGCCTTCTTCAGGTACAATGAGAGTTTACATTCAGGACTGCTTCCATGTACATATATCTATAAACGCATATTGACGTACTAGTAATACTGGAAAATAAAATATGGTGTTTACAACTAGTAATTTAATTTTAATACTAAAATAGTAACGGGGAAATAACGGGAAAATAATGGAAGAGACTGTAAACAATAAACTGAAATCCAACGTGTTTGCTGAACACGCAATATGCTAAAATTGCGTTTGTAACTGCGCGGATCATAGCTTCACTTAATGTCACGAGAGTTCTACGTTTATTCACAGACTCACATCAAGGCGCATCAAAGAAAACTGATGAAGGTGAAAAGGTTCTACAAAATTTAAGGAAAAATATAACAATATATGATTTCGTCGCTTGACGTAAGAGTAACGCACCGTCACGCACCGCCTCAATTTGTTCCAGTACCACGCGGGAACTTGACTATTTTTAACTTCCCACCATGTTCGCGGTGATACAGCTGAGGATATCACGATGTGGACTGTGGATCTGAGTTAAGTTATTACTATAGGTAATATTCTACTTTGGCAGGACTTTCAAAATTGAATAGCACCATTGTTTTGATATCTAAACCACTCGAAGCGAAGGCATGGAGGAAGTTGGACCGTCGACGGGATCCTTGCCTTCGTGTGACATTTCGAGTCTCTCGAGGGTTCAAAGCGCATCACTTGACCCTCGAAAGCACTGGTATATGCTCAACAAAGAAATCTGTGGGATCCGTCCAACGGAGTTATCCAAAAACGAAATATTTAGGAGATTTCCTGACGAGGTTCAAAGTGTACTAACGCGGGAACTTTCGTTTGAACGCCAAATCGATGTATGCTGCATCAGAGTTTAACAGGCTGCCTACTTCCGTCTACGTAGCTTCCACATTCGGTTTGATTGCCGATCTTCTTCGCCAGAGACCATTCCTCCGGTTAGTCTGATAAATTCGCCACGTTTTATATCAATTGTAAGCCTGCTGAATTCAGTTACTTTAGATTTGGCGCCCGATCGCCCGAACGACTTGCGTTTTGGCGGGAAAGCCTGCTAAAGCTAGGAGGAGCTCAGTTTCAGTTACTCGCCGATAGGACAGCAAAAATCGACTCTCTTGAAGTTAAACTAAGGAATGTTCAAATTCGAATTGTAGATCTTGAGTCGAGCATGGAAAACAAAGTTGACCAACATATCCTAATAATGATAATGATAATGATAATGATAATAATAATGATAATGATAATGATAATGATAATGATAATGATAATGATAATGATAATGATAATGATAATGATAATGATAATAATAATAATTTGTGAAGTGAAAATTTAGCTTATTATGTGGAGCCAAGCTAATAAGCAAAAGATCATTAGGATAATTTGTCTTTTGTTTTGTTTGTTAGTTTGTAAATTTTTACTAAACCCATTGACTCCTGGGAGTTAACTTTGTGTAACGCCAGACGATTTTCTACTCATTTTGTACTTTGTAATCACCTCATAGACCATACCTTGTCGTGGTGTGTGCCTCGATGCCCCGGAGCTAGCCCAATGAGAAATTCAGCATAGGAAAGTGCTGTTTGTTGTTTTTGAGTAGAGGTCAGACTAAAACAGACTACATTTGTGTAATAGAGCAGAATACAGCCTTAGGCTGCTAGCTGGAAACCAGACCTGAAGTACCGGTAAGTGTAATTCGATCAAATAGATTGCTGTGTTTCTGTTTGCTACATTGATCAGTTTCAATGTAATCTTTAACAGTATCTATAATATTAAATTATTATTGTAAAAAAGATTGCATTTGAAATAATTTCTTGTATGTGATAGTCTGTTTTTCACTTTTGTTATCAAAAGGCACAACCAGTCTCTTTTTAATCATTGTTGTTTTACCCTAATGAATTCTGTCTTTCTTGGGTAGTCAGTCCAGTTTTTACTGTTGTTATCTGAAGGCAGAACCAATTTTGTAATTATTATTATTTTGTACTAATGAGTTCTGTCTCTCTTGGGTAGTCAGTCCAGTTTTGGACTGTTGTTATCTGAAGGCAGAACCAATTTTGTAATAATTATTATTTTGTACTAATGAG
The DNA here is from genome assembly GCF_036669935.1 of Montipora foliosa. Lineage (NCBI taxonomy): Eukaryota > Metazoa > Cnidaria > Anthozoa > Scleractinia > Acroporidae > Montipora > Montipora foliosa. The sequence continues at coordinate 434,007 of NC_090872.1, read as the reverse complement.
TTCTGTCTCTCTTGGGTAGTCAGTCCAGTTTTGGACTGTTATTATCTGAAGGTAGAACCAATTTTTGTAATCATAATTTTGTACCAACTGGTAATTTTGTCTCTCAGTCAATTTCCTATGTACTTGTGTAACCTGAAGGAAAATCAGTCAACATAAATATCCTTAATTTTGTTTTCTTTGACACAGGGCCAATCCGCAAGTGATAGTATAGTCAAATCTCTTCAAAGCTGGTGACGAATCGTGATTGTGAAAGAGAAGAGCTGACCATTGAAAACAATAGCTAATAATTATAGAAAAACAGCGAAACACTTTCCGTTTTATCAACATATATTCCCCTAACATGTTCTCCTCGACCAAGTCCCCACATGATCAACCATTTGGGCGATCATCGACCCCTTCCATTCCTTTTTGGAGAAGTAACAAAAGGAGAGGAATTAAAGCTGGTAGCACAGTTTCATGAAGGAAAGGGACAAAGTGTAACTCTGTTGACGGCTATTAAGAAAAAGGAACTGGACAAACCTCTTTGGTTAGGCACTGTAAAGGGCATCTGCGAAGCGCTTAGTCACGCACATCTCTGTGAAATTCTACACAACGATTTAAAGTGGAATAACGTTGTGTTAGAAAAGCAAAATGAAGTGCAGTGGAATCCTGTGATGATCGACTTCGGAAAAGTCCGATTCATAACAGATCCAAAACCACTTTTGTCTCTGAAGGCTTCAAGTCAAACACTTTTTTTCAAGAGACGCTATCCCCATATCACTCCTGAGAGTTGCTAAACGAGTAATTTTGGAGAATCCGGGCTGATAAGTCGAAAATGAAGACCCCGGGGCAAACGCCCTTCGATCGATGAACTCATCGCTGTGTTGGAATAGGAGAACGCCCTGGGATTACCAGAAAAAAAATAGTATTAATGCACCACTTTTGTTTTTGTTACAGTAGCTTACAGTTAAGTCTTTTTCGTTCTATCAAGGACATTACCTGAAATGACATTGACATCTCGTACGAGTTAATCTCATAAACAGAATGTAATTTTTAACGTTAAATTCTTCGTTTTGGATTGCCAAAGATGCCAATATACAAAGCTTACGTAAATTGAAAATAACTGAACTCAAAAAGCGAGTTGTTATGCGTATTTGCCACAGTGTTGCAGAATTGTGCGAGCGAGAATTACTTTAAAATCCTTGCGAGAATTGCTGCGCGCCACACGAGCTACGCTGGGCAAAGTCTCTGGAAAACGTTCCCTGAATGACGTTTTGTGGATTTATGCTTCTCCCTTGTGACTTAAAAGGTGTAAAAAAAAGTAACCGAATATTTCAGAAGCGGACTCTGATGCGATATCTGCGACACCTAAACTTGTGAAATGAGTTCTTGAGTTACACTTAATGATTAGCTAAGGGTGATTTCAGATCACCGTAAGCTCCTTTGCATAAATTTTTTGTCGGCCTAAGCTCGTCATGGAGGCTGTGATTGGCTGAAAAGGGGAAAGGAATGTGGTTCGGGTTTAAGCAGCCGGTTCTTTGGGGGAAGCGTCCAAAAAACGGCTGCGAAGGAGACTACATATCTCGGTGAGCATTTGGAAGTCAGCCAAGCGTGGTCATTGCACGCGTGCTGAATAAGAATGCTGTATAATGACAGACTAGAAACAATAGACAACTCCCAAAGCACAAACTCAGCCAAAACGCTAAAAATCTTCAATGCTTACTCAAGTTTGGGCTTACTGAAGATAATGTCACAGTTTTTCAATGACCATCAAATTCAGAGTCCGGATAGTTAGTTAATCAATTGTGGCCCTGAAAAAATTTGAAGGAAAAAAAAACTAGGAATTTTTATAATTTAAGAAAATGCTTTTTTCGTGAGAAGGACTCTTAAACGCTAACAAACGTCAACAAATAGCGAAAACTATAATTTCTGTATGTTTGCTTTGCTCGAAATCGCGCGCATTTATAAGGCCCTAACGCGTTTTGCTGACTTACAAGGACCCATCTGGTGCCCAAAATAAAAGGATGAATATCATAGTTTATTAGATATAATCGTGTAAAGTTTGCTTATCATTTTCGCATAAATTATGACCTAAATTTAGAAACAGCTGAATTTCTCGAATTGGGTCTTTGCAATTTTGGTGAAACTCTGTTCAGCGCAAGGCACTAATGCGTACTATGTGTAGCCGAGAGATTTTCACGAAAAAATACCGATAACAGCAGATTTTCGGCACAGACCTCAAAGTGGCGTGGCATTATAACCACGTGACATTTACTCCGATCGCCAAAAATTTTATGTTATATTATAGATTGATCTATATGTTATCCATTCTATGTGTTAGACTTTTGATAAAAGTAAATGTGGGGATACCAGAGGGCTTCAAAGTAGGACGGTACTCCCCCCAAAAAACTGGGTCGAGTCACCTTAAATAATTGGTCTTACACCGTCATCTATGCTTGGTCGACTTCAAACGCATCACTTACTTACTTAGGTCCTTTTGTTAGGTAGTCAGTGATAACAATAATTACAATAACAATAATAATAATAGTAATAATAATAATAATAATAATAATAATTATTATTATTATTATTCTAACGAACATTTCTATACATGTATGGCCTATACAAATTGCCCTAAGAGCTTTACAATTCTCAACCTATGTTTCTAGTGTCAACAAATCGCAAAAGAGGAAAAAAAATCATAAAATAAATAAAGCTGAGTAAACCAAAAATTAATTAAAATATGCCTTTAAAAAGTTGTGTTTTCAGCTTAGTCTTAAAAATACTTAATATGCTGTCTATCGCACGTAATTCAGATGGAAGTTCGTTCCACAGCTAGGGACCACAAACAAAAAAGGACCGCAGTCCATAAAAATTCATATTATACCTAGGCAGGTTTAGTCTAATCGCATCAGTGGAGAAGCGTAGTAATGTACTAGACTTGTAGACAATCCAATAATTCTTGTAACACTAAGGGGCTAATCCATAAATACATTTAAAAGTAAGGAGATTTATCCTATAAACTATAACTCTAAGTAGCCAGTAAAGTTAGTAAACTTCTTTTAAAACAGGAGATATGCGTTCGTGTTTTCCTAGTCTAACAATAATACGTGCAGCACCGTTCTGGACCTTCTGCAACTTCGCAACCAAATGCTTGGATGCATTATACAAAAAAGAGTTGCAATTGTCTATTTTACAGAGACACCCAACGACGGTTTCCCCCTAAATACATTTAAAACACTTTTTAGGCTATCCAGAGTACTTTTAGATCTCTAGAGATGCGTTCTAAGCGGTGTTGTAGAATTTGTATCTGATTGGTCATCCTAGCGCAACTTGAGTCTTTTCGAAATTACAAGGGCTTCAGTATTATTTTCCCAAAAATTGTAGATGCAATTTAAAGATTTACGAAAGAGAGAATTTTTTTATTCCTTTCTCCATCACATTTTTGATTCCGAAAATTTTAGGTTTCCTTTCTTCAACGAAAAATAGCCTGACCTGGAGAGTGAAATGTGAAAGACTATACTTCCGATAATCGGAAGGATTTTTAACCGTCCTCAAGCTATAGAAAATTCTAGGAAATTTATGCTTTTCTGAACAGGTATTTAACAGAAAACAGTTGTTGAGTGCCACTGATTTTAGATAGAACTAACGCGACAAGATGACTGATTTTATAGCATGTATAGCGTAATTTGGAACCCTGGGGTGTGATGAAGACGCTACAAACTTAGTTACTAAAAGCCAATACGACCTACAATGATCCAGAGCAGCCCTAAATGAGCCACGTCGACATCAAACATAACCCAAAACCAAGCGGCCATGACATAAAAACGTCACTGCGTTCCGCCACAGAGAAAACGTGTAAGTTCTAATCAGCAGAAAGGCAACAACACGTTGAAATAGGAAGGACACGACCAGTTGTGTTTATTGGGGACGAGAAAAAGCTAACATACAAGAAATAAAGTAGTGGCGGAGAAAAAACGAATTACATCACTGTAAACTACGAGACTAAACGTAAACAGCATACTAGAAAAATTAAGCTCGGCAAGGTGCGAGCGGTAAAACTGGCTGTGCTGAGTGACTAACGCAAGAGGCGACAAGGCTTAAATACCGAGGTGTGGCGTAAAATCCCTAGAGGATCAAACTGCGGCCATTTACGCAAATTCCGAACATAAACACACAAATCGAGATAAGAAAACATATGTTTTGCGTCCTACTCGCAGACGAGGTGTATTGGCTCTGTAAAGCATGTTCTTACATTCATTCATTGCCATGAAATGCGTTTAGCAATAACTATAACATTTATTATTTATATTGCGGCTTTTCTATAAAATATTCAAAAGCGCATCACAATAGTAATTAACAACTAAATTTTACAAATCTTCCTATCAAAAAATCACAAAATATTTACATTAAATGAGTAAAAGATAATTAAAAATATAGATACAGATATACTAAGATAACTGAAATGATTCCTTAAATAAAAATGTCTTAATTAAAGTTTTAAAAGATTCTAAGTTCGTTGCTTCGCGCGCGGACCTTGGCAGCTTATTCCAGCTTATTTCATATTGTTTTCTTAGTTTTCGCACTTGGTCTTTCCAACAAACGACCATTGTCGTTGCGCCTCAAATTGTAGGACGAAGGCTGTTGAATACTAATAAAATCTGAAAGGTACTTAGGTGATAGGCCATACAAAATTTTAAAAGTTATCAAGAGTATCTTATAATGTATCCTGGAGCGTACTGGTAACCAATGTAATTCTGCGAGTAGAGGTGTTATATGACAGAACTTGTGCGCGCGATATAAGTCTTGCACTCGCATTCATAACACGTTGCAATTTCATAGTCTGATATTCCCGGATTCCATATACAAGGCTATTATAATAATCCAATCCCCTACTGATAAAAGCATGAGTTAATTTCTCAGTTGATTGACTTCTGCATGGCTGATACGGCTTCGACTTCACTGGAAGAGTCAGAGGGCTTAAATAACAAATATAACTGTGTATCGTCCGCATAAGTATGAACGGAGGGCAGATGGTGTTTTAGAATCTGGAACAGCTTACTCACGTAGATGGTAAATAAAAGCGGGCGCAGGCACGACCCTTGAGGAACTTCACACTTCAAATCAAACGGCTTTGAGAGAGTTCCGTTGATAGACACTTGCTGCAATCTGCCCTTAAGGTAACTCTCAAACCATGAAAGTACTTTCCCCAGCAATTCAATTGTTGACCTCAATCGTTCCAGAGGGATCTCATGTTCGACGGTGTCGAATGCAGAGCTTAAGTTGAGAAGCACCAGCAGCTTAACTTGACCTTTATCCATCGCCATTAGGAGATCGTTCTTCACCTTGAGTAGTGTGGTCTCAGTGCTATGATGTTGGCGGTAAGAAATTTGCAATTCTGAAAACAAGCCATTGACTAGTATGTGCTCCTGCAATTGTACTGCAGCCGCTTTCTCTGTGAGTTTGGACGTGAACTGTAAATTACACACAGGCCGAAAGTTCTTGTTTATCAATTGAAGACCAGGTTTTTTGAGCAGAGGATGTAATACTGCCCTTTTCCAGACATTTGCCAAGTAACCATGCTCTAATGATACGTTCACCATCCTACTAATCACTGGAAGTAACTCCTCTATGTAAAATAACAAGATGGATGACGGAAGAGGGTCCAGAGTACATGTCTTCATAGAAGCCACAGCCATCTTCCTTACAGCCTCTTCGGAGAGAAGCTGAAACTCTGATAGCGTGACAACGTCATCACTACTCGATCAACCGTGAGGCGCCGCTCAGTAAACGCAGGAGAGACCGTGTCACCAGCTACCTTTGACCTAATAGCCACTATTTCATGGATGAAGTATTCAGCCATCTTGTCCGCTTGCAGATTTAGTAGCCTCTTGCTAGCCTGGAACAGCTTTGATTGGTCCGAACTGTTCTCGTCAATGAATTCCTTGTAATAAGTACATCTAGCTTCATTCATCAAATGTATGACATAATTTCGCTTAGCTTTAAATACTACAAGATCTGCTTGGAGGCCACTTGCCCTCCATCTTCTCTCAGCCTTCCTCCTGTCCCTACGAGCCTGAATTATGTCTTCATTGAACCATGGGGGCCTGGGTCGAGTGGAGACACGACGAGAGCAAACGGACGCGTGATCATCTAACAGTGATCTTAAAGTCGTGTTATAACAGTGGAGCAGCATGTTCAAATCGGTAGGCGGGTCTTGATATAGCTGAGACTTGCGGATATCTTCTTTCAGTTTAGTTATATCAATTGATTTGAGTTTCCTGTATTCAGCATGTTTAATTCTTAGCGGAGGCTTCGCCACACTTAGCTTACATATCACGGCAGCATGGTCAGAGAAATATCTCTCAGGAAGGGGCTCACCGTCCACAATATCGTCAGCCTGCCATGTGATAATTAAGTCTAAGGTGTGGCCATGTATGTGCGTGGGTCGGTTGACATGCTGTACCAGACCCATAGAGTTCAACAGGTCCTTAAGAGGATGGTGTCAGCGTCTGATGGAACGTCCATATGAATGTTAAAATCATCACATATTAACAGTAACTCATTACACATGACTAACGACTCGAGATAGACTGAGAATTCATGAAAGAAAACACTCCTAGTCACGGGATGCTCCGCAGAGTATGTTGGCCTATACACGATGACAACACGCAGGCGAACAGATCCGAACACCACAAGGCATTCCGACGCTTCAAACGAAGACCGCTCGGCTGTAAACACTTTGTTTACATCCAGACCGCCCCGATATAATAGCGCAGCAGTCCCGCCACCCCTACGATCAGCACGAGGACAGTGGTAGAGCTTCGAATAACCGGGAAGAGTGAGCTCACTTAAAATCGCAGGGTCAAGATCATTGAGCCAGAACTCGCATATCGTAAACAACTCAGCCCTCAAATCACATACCAAGTCCACGAAAGCCGTTTATTTATTTCTTAATGATCTTGCATTCAAACTGCACAACTGGAAGGTTTACATTGTTTTTTTAATCCCCTTTCCATCGCATTTTTGAATCCGAAAATTTTAGGTTTCCTTTTTCTACGAAAATTAGCCCAACATGAGGAGTAAAATGTGAGAAAGTAAATTTTAGAAAATGGTAGGACATTTATTACATAAGCTTCGAAAATTTTACCTGAATGGAACGGTCATCTAGAAATTTCTAGATGGAGTTAAGTGCGCAAACATGTTTTGCAAAACGATTATAGTAGAAGGGAGTTAACCATCCAAAACATCTTTTGTTCATTGGCCGACTTTTGTTATGTAGTAGCGGTAACGTTATGCAGGCCGACTAATAAAGGCAAGTAGTAAAATCTTTGTAGCTGAGCGAAAAAGGCCAATCGAGAGTGAAATCTGGCTTCGTGGCTTTTTGATTGTCATCGTAGTCGAGCCCGCAACATTTAAAAAGTACTGCCTTTGCAAATTGATTGGCACCAAAAAAGGGAGCACTTTCCAGTTTAATTTATTTCTTTAACTCATTCTGCATATATTACATTTCGCATAATTATGTCATACCGCAAGTTATGGCACATGCCGCCCCGCAACTTCATCCCACCTCTTACCCTCACCGTCCTCCTGTTATCTGATACTTAGTGGTGAGAAATGCTTGTTTGACATGGAACACTTTTGTTGTTTTATAAGCTTCTCTTCGTTAAAACTTTATATTAATGGCCCCCAAAATTAATACAATTCATCAAGTACTCGTGTTTCTTGACTGTCGGGGCCAGGTTTGACAAATAAATTTAGTTAAATAAACACAGGAAGCTTGAGTGGAATTTTGTATTTTTTTTTTAAAGGGTACCACATTCAACCCCAGCCCGTGCGCCAGGTACCGCCTTTTGATTTGTTGACAATCGTCACCCCATTGGTCTCAGGGGAATCTACATTTCATCAGGTTACGGGTTACGAATTACGGGTTATACTTTTTGAAGCTCGATCGAGAATTTTTCTGCCTTCTGCCAAGTCTTGCGCGGCTCTATTCTGCTGCCGCCTCGCCATCCTCGCGTCTTCGCTCGGATGGCTCGTTGGCAATTAGGTAATGTTGATTGGTTTGCAATTTTCAAAGGGATTATGGGTTTTTCTGTTCCGTCAATCATCTGAGTGGGTACGGTGCTTATGCAAATCACGAGGCAACGCGTGCAGTCGCCCAATTTTACCCGCTTAAGTGCCTAAAATCTGTCCCTTTTAAGTGAGTTACTGCAACACTATGAGCTATATTCCTCAAGAAGATAAATACCTAATCATTTACAAGTGCTTACAATCATTCATTTGTAGAATGTTGCTGATTCAGCCGGGCCTTTATTTTTTCATACTACGGAACAGGTTACTTATCAAAACACTTTTAGTTAAAGACACAAGCCAGATCCAGAAACAAACTTATCACATCAAAAGAAACTCTAAACTTTAGCACACTCATTAATCTGCGATAAATACTAGCCTCCAACAATTGTATAACAGTACAAATAGTAAGCATTGACCACTCGCCAAGCGCTATGATCATTACCCTAACGCGAATATCCTTAACAGATTTTCATTTTTGTACATCATAAGTTGTGATCAGCCGAATTTTGTTTCAATTTTCTTTATACAGCAAACTATCAAGGTATGCTAGTTTTCATTTGCAAGAGATGAGTAAAATGTTGTCATCCATCAAGCAGAAGGGACGGTTTTCTCCTGAAAAGCTTTTTTGGCAACGTTTCTTGTACGAGGTTAAGAAAAAAAAAAAAACTAAGAGAAACTCTCCAGGGCACGCAAGACAAGACAAAAGCGCCAAACACAAGAGCGTGAAAGGGTAGATTTTTTGTAGTTTCAAAAATGCTTAGTTTAAAACATCTATATCACTAATGTAAAAAATTCAAGCCCAAAGTAAAATGTCTAGGATAAAAATGTTAAAAAAAACAAAACGACATGCAAGTTCTTTGCTTTTTTTCTTTTTTTTTTTTGTGCGAAGTTAAGAAACTCTCCTGGGCACGTAAAACAAGCTAACTGCACGAAAATTCAGAGTTGACATGATTCAGGTTGAACTTTTGTAGTTTCAAAAGAGCTTATTTTAGCATAACATAAATAACATAGTCAAACCCAAGTCGTCAGGAAAAAAACATTAACAATGCATTAAGCGACTATGGTGTAGTTAGTAGATCAATTGCATTTCAAATGGCCATTGTGATGAGATTTTCGTAAATGAGGTGGTGGTGGTGGCCGTGTTGAAGAGAAGGAAGCATAAAATGGAATTTAAAGACTGTCAGTCGGAACAAAAGGGATTGGCCTTCGTGGAAAAGGACAGAGATGCTACGCAGGTGGCTATTAGTAAAGGTTTAAATGCCTGTGAGTTCTAAATTGGAAGAAAACTTACCATAGTGGAGAACAAGTAGCGCAGATCAACGATTCGCAAATGCTTCTTAAGTAGTACCTTCTGTGAAGACGCTGATGTGAATGCACGCTTCACCCACCCAGTACACCTCTTTTATTGGAATTTATTTTAACTAACCAATCAAAGTTAACTTCGAAATCTCCTGTTACAAATTTTATCTCTCGTTTTTTTTTTTCTGGGCACACTTTCAGGTTGGAACCTAATATGGTGTACCTTGCATGGTGAAAACAAAAAATGATTAGAAAGGACTTTATTGCGAGATCTAGATAAACATACCTGTCTAATGATACAGGCTAAATATAAAGATAAGCTGAATACCAGTACTGAATACTATACTTTATAAAATGTGATTACGCAACATAGGACAGAACACTTCCTGGATTCGGAAAGAAATCTTTATCAATAAAAAACAGCCGCCGTCTCAACAGATCAAATTAATGGAATCAACAGGCCATTTATGAGAAAAGGTCAACACGTGTATTACATAATACACATCTTACGTAAGGATTAAGCGAACGCTGCGTTTTAAATGTCACTCTTCCTTTGAACTAAGAAAAGAGTAGACTAAGATATAAGACCAAAAGAACAATTAACTGTCAAAGTATTTAGCCCGTGTGGACTAATTGGGGTGGGGGGAAGATTATCTAAAAGTGTCCTTGATAAGACGCGTGTTAGCAACAAAGAAGAAAACCTCTCAATAGATGTCCTCTGCGTCTTAGAAGAAGGACGCAAAAGCATAATATCCTGGCGTTATTTCAACTTGCGCTATATACGTTGGATTGCGGTTGTTATTGGCAACTTCCACCCGAAAACGATTAAAATAAATGATACAGTTTGTGCTGTCTTTTACAGGGCACGTCACATATAAGATTCATTCCAGGCCCCAGTTATTCAAAAGGTGGATATACACTTATTACTGGATAGCCTGTGCCTGGCTCTCAGATAGTATAGTGGGGACGTATTAAACGAGCAAAGCGAAAATAAGACGCGCGCGACTTGGGAGCGGTGGCGGCGGGAAAAAATGGGAGAGAGAGCCCGTAAGCATTTTTTTAACGACCCTCTTCCGCCCATTTTTGTCACCTCTGGATCTGGCTGTCAAAACTGTTAACACTTCAGTTAGATACAATCATTCTCAAGTTTCTCGCGCGAGCATTTCGCGCGACGTGCGAAACATTCTCCTTGTGCGAATGTGTGGTAATCCATGTCTTCGAATTCGTCAACGGCATCTGCGAATCTCGCGCTCGATCGTTTAAAGTGCTGCAGGCTTTGTACAAAAAACCTTACTTGTATCGGAACAAAAGTTCCTCGAATTTCTTTGTACAACGTGGTCAAAAACAAGGCGTTATTGGCGTTTACAGGCACTGAGAGTTTAGTGTTAACTGACGTCGTTGAATCTCTAGGTCATAAGCTTCTCAGGAACGATCAACTTTCACAGGTCAGCTGTTTGACCTGTGTGAGAACCTTAACGCGTTTATATGCCATTTTCACAAAGCTCGTAAGTGGGTCGAACGGCGGAATTTTTTCGAAAAGACTGTGCAGCAATTCGCCAACTGGAATTTCTCCAGTGTCAAAGCGAACGCGTGAGGATGGTGCGCCAGGAGCAACAAACTCTCGAAGATGCCTTGCGCTAGCAGGAAAAAAACAGGCTTACCTCAGGCACCGTTGGCTGACAACATCAGTGAAAATTCAAATCCTTTGGCGGGTATTTCTTTTCTCGAGAATGCAATTGATTCTAGAAGAAATATATCCGCCACGGAAAGTGTACAACAGCCACCCACGATCACAAAGGTGAGATTTCCTGTTTGTTGAGAATCCTCTTAAACTAATATTTTTTAGCTCGATGGAGATTTGTATTGCGAAGGAGCAGTGCCTTAATTTTTCATTTCACCAAGACTTTATTTCACGGCATATCAGCTTAATTCAAGAATAAAAGGCCATGTTGATTTCTTCTTTTCTGAAATATAAGCTTACTGACTTACTTTATAACTAAAACCATTGTTGTGGTCTTTTAATTAGCCGCTTACCTTTGGATACATACAAGTCTTTAATAGAATTTGAATGATGTTGTAGTCAATGTTGTAGTATTCCCGAGAGTAATAAAGTATCCAAACAAACAGATTTAACTCAACCAATTTCATTGCAAACGTAACATGGCCGACGCTATCAAAAGCACATGGTTTTTCCTATCCCAACATACTTAGCGGCCCAATACATTACGTCTCCCCTATCCTCAGAAAAATGGTCTCTTAAAAGAATAAAGAAATCTCCACGAACAATAAAGTCAACTATACTAACGATGAAGTCTCTTCTTCTAAAACTTAAATGTTCAAACTGTATATAGTTCTGAAGAGAGAGAATCAGTGTTCATGTTCCCCAAAGAAGATTAACAACATAGTCTCTTAATCTCTCTGGCAATCTCCTTGTCCTCTGGGGTCTCAGATTCCTTAATGATTCTGGTGCCGCTCCACCATTCTCCTGCAGATTGGGGCACTCCCCGCTATCCAGCAGCCCGGCAGTCGATTCTGGTACGGTTTGTTGGTAAGGTGATGGCACAGGGTCTAGTTCCTGCTGGGGTGTGGGGGGTGTTGACACAGAGTCTGACCCTTGTTGGAGTGTGAGATCTCCCTCTCTAATGTATTGCTTCACATGACTTGTGTTTCTGGAATACTGGTTCCCTGTTGGACTTTCTACCACGAGGCTGTTCCCAGTCTTGCTGACATCCTTACAGGGATTTGGGTTAAATGCTGTGCTGAGTTTGTTAGTCTTGTCTTGTTGGACAAGCACTTCATCACCCAGTTCAATGCTAGAGGGGCTAGCCCTGCGGTGTATGTCTGCGTAAGCTTTACTCTTAGCTTTCTGCTCAGCATCGCGATCGTGTAGTTTATAGTCATAGGCATGGCCGATGCTTAAATCAGGGATCTTCCCCTTGACTTTTCGGTTAAAAAGTAGCTCAGCGGGACTCCTTCCAGTCACATTATGGGGAATGCTTCTGTAGGCAGAGAGATACCTCCTTAATTCTGCTCTGCATGGTTTGTTCTCTGCCTGAGCCATTTGTAGTCGTTTCAACAGTGACCGATTCTGTCTTTCGACTTCTCCTTTGGCTTGGGCCCACTTGGCAGTAACTTTCTGATGTATAATATTATGCTGTTCACAATATTCCCTAAATTCAGTCGACTTGAATTGTGGACCATTATCGGACTTGATGGTATTTGGCAGCCCATGTCTGCAGAAGGTGTCAGCCAGACGGTCCATTATCTTTTCAGCGGTAGTGAACTGCATAACCTCGACTTCGTAAAATCGGCTGTAGTAATCAGCAATGACCAATAGTGAATGTGCAGATGGTAGCGGTCCCATTAAATCTACTGCTAAGTCTTGCCAGGGTCCATCGGGTAATGAGGTCGATCGAATAGGTTCAGGAGGATCTGGTTGTGCCACCAGCTGACACCCATGGCGTGCTCGGCAATGTCTCTCCGCTGCTTTATCCATCCCGGGCCACCACACCTTGGTTCTGAGGTTCTGTTTGGTGCCAACCACGCCCAAGTGGCCTTCATGAGCAAGTGCTAAGGTCCTTGGATGCAACTTACTAGGAATAATAATGCGTGTACCTCTAAGCACGAGCTGACCAATGACACACAACTCCCCCGCCACTGTCATATATTGTCTACACTTTTCAAACCGCCCCGTTGCAATAGCTTTCCTCACCTCTTTCAGCTCTTCATCATAGGCAGAGGCCTCTTCTATCTCACGTGTTGTCAGTGCCGTTGGTGTTGCACGTGCAGCAACAAACTTAACATACTCCTCAGTGCACCGCTGGTGGTTGTCAGGTTCGACCCTCGTATGGAGTAGACGCGACAATGAATCAGCAATGTTCTCGCGCCCAGGCCTGTGTATCACACTGAAATCATATGGCTGTAATCTGAGATCCCATCGTTCTATCCGTGCACATGGTCTTGACCGTGGACCATTTATGACCTCTACAGGCTTGTGGTCGGTCTCTACAACAAACTGCATCCCATACACATAGACATGGAATCTCTCGCATGCCCACACCACACCGAGCGCCTCCTTCTCTGTCTGGGAGTATCTCTGCTCACATCCCAGTCAAACTACGACTTGCATAACATACCGGTGTCCATATACTGTCCTGCTTCTGTACGAGAACAGCGTCCAGCCCAACTGGACTGGCGTCCGTGATTATCTTGGTGGGCGCATTCCCATCGAAATATGCCAAAGTACAAGCTTCTGCCCTCTTCTGTTTGAGACATTCAAAGGACTTCTTCTGCTCTGGTCCAAATTCAAAGGGTGTTCTTTCCTTGTCAGTCTTCGCAGTGGTTCAGATAAAGTGGCAAAGTGAGGTATGAACCGGCTGCTGTAATTGGCTAAACTCAGAAAGCTACGTACATCTGACGCACTCCTTGGTTCTTCCACCTCTAATACTGCTTTAACACGATCTGCTGTAGGACCAATGCCTTTCTCTGAAAGCAGCATGCCCATGAACACCAGCCTGTCCGTTTTGAACAAACATTTCTCAGCATTTAAAGTGAGACCGCACTCTTGCAGACGCTCTATAGTTTGGTGGAGTCGCCTGTTGTGTGTTTCTGTGTCGGGACCATGCACCACAATGTCATCCGAAATGTTTTCGACACCTTCAATACCTGCCAAGGCTGAAGCGATTTCATGCTGATATTGTTCACTTGCAGAACAGACCCCAAAGAGTAAGCGCTTGTATCGAAACAAACCATCAGGTGTAGCAAAGGTTGTGATTTCCCTGGATTCTGGGCTCAACTCCAACTGGTGGCACCCCCATTTAAGGTCTAATTTACTGAAGACCTTAGAGCCATTCATTGTATGTAACACCTCATCAACTGTAGGAATTGGATATCGTCTTCGCATAATGGCTTGGTTTGCCAGTCTCATGCCCACACATAGGCGGATGTCCCCGTTGTCCTTTGGGACAATCACCACAGGGTTGACCCAGGGGGCTGGACCTTCCACTGGTTCAATTATTCCCATGTCCAACAGTTCTGTGGTCTTATCTCGGATCTTTCATCTCAAATTAAATGGCACCCTTCTATAAGGCTGTGCAATAGGTTTTACAGTGGGGTTTATATCCACGGATAGCTGTTTGTTCTTCAGTTTTCCGACACCCTCACATACCTCTGGATACTGCTGTTTTAAATTTACTTGTTACCATAGCAATGCTAATGCCAACTTTTAACACCCCCAGTTCTGTGGCTGTGATCTTTCCAAGCAACGACATCCCTCTACCTTTAATCACCAAGACTTCAGCTTTGGTGGATCTATCACAAACACTCACTGTGCACTTAAAACTACCCTTAACTGGCAGTGGCTGACTAGACGCATATGGGTATAGCTTCTTGTCTGGGGTAGCCACTTGTGATTCGCATTTCACTCCCTTCACCTTAAGCTGTTCCCACGTCCCCTCTTCAATAATGTTGCTGCTCGCCCCAGAGTCTATTAACATCCAAAGGTTTACTCCTCCTACTTGTACGGTGACTATTTCTGAGTGTCCTCCTTCTGTAATACTAAATGCATAGTCCTGCTGGGGCCCAGGGTCATTGTCATCGGGTCCCCCAGCCCCCAAGGCCTCCCCCAACCTGGCGAGCATATGACTTTGTCTTGCAAACTTTTTCAAAATGATCTTTCCCGCGACATTTCCTGCATGTATTGCCCTTTGCTGGGCACTGGAGATCACGACCGAAATGTCCCAATAAACCACATCTATAACATATCTTATCTCTCCCTTGGAATCGGCCTTGCATGCTAGTACTCGG
Source organism: Montipora foliosa (assembly GCF_036669935.1). NCBI lineage: Eukaryota > Metazoa > Cnidaria > Anthozoa > Scleractinia > Acroporidae > Montipora > Montipora foliosa. The sequence goes on along the minus strand of NC_090872.1, from coordinate 418,848 downwards.
ATTGTTACTTCTCTCATTGATTCTATTGATATGTTCTGATTCGACCCCCTTTTCTGAAAGGGCAGCCAGTTGCGTTTCTATCTTTTCGCATTTTGCGGCAACCTCTAGGGTGCGTGTTAAGTTCAGTCCTTGGCCTTCTTCAAGCAATTTTCGTTTGATGTAAATGGAAGTGCACTTATTCAAAACTGCGTCTCTTATCTGGTTGTCGGTATCAGTGCCAAAATCACAATCTTTAGCTGCTTGTCTTAAGCGAGTAGCGAATTGCTGAACTGTCTCACCTGGGTTTTGTGTGATCCGATGAAAGGTCTGGCGGGCGAATGCTGAATTTACCTGTGGCACGAAATAGGTGTTGAGAGCTTCAACAGCACTGGCGTAATTCGTAGCATCCCCGGTTTCAGTTAAGGTGGTGAATATCTCCTGCACATCAGGCCCAGCCAGGTGGAGTAACATTGCTCGTCGCCGCTGTTTAGTGGCTGCTGTGCTTCCTTCGCTTATAATAAGCCCTTTCCCGTCCGCGTACAGTTCGAATGAAGTTAACCACCTCTTCCATCGGCGACCAATCGTCGCTGGATCAGAGAAACAATCAAATTTCGGTAACAAGCTCTTTTCCATTGCTTTTCGTTTCTCCTCGTCGCCAATGTAGTATTCCCGAGAGTAATAAAGTATCCAAACAAACAGATTTAACTCAACCAATTTCATTGTAAACGTAACATGGCCGCCGCTATCAAAAGCACATCGTTTTTCCTATCCCAACATACTTAGCGGCCCAATACATTACAAATGTGTTTGTGCAGTTCATAAAGAGACATTTCTTTCCCGGAGTGGACATGCTTGTTGGGCAACGTTTCGTTCATTAGGATTCTTCTGAATTACAGAGTGAAATTTCCCTGAAGTCACTTGGGTTTTCCGTCATCCATATCGATTTTCTAAAGCTTTAACACCGGTATTGTATCATTTTTTTCTTTACTGATTTCATAGGTTATTATAGGTTACCCTGTATCGGGAAAAATAACCGGGTATGCTGTGGAGAAGAGCACCACAAGGAGTGTTGTGAAAAATGCTGCATGTGGTAACAACCCTGCTTTGGCAAAAGCAGTTCTAAAGGACCAGGAACTTAATTAAAGACCTTATTCTGGAAATGATTAATGAAATCAAAAAGGAAATCAGGTTATATTCAAAGGACCCTGCATGCCTATTGAAGCTGAAAAGTCCAGCAGTATTCTACCAGCAATTACTGGTTAAGTGCACAATTTTGGCTTTTCTTCTTTCTTGTCTATCACAGCCTGGAAACTTGAAAGCATTAATCTGCCAGGCTTTAAGGAGGCTGAAATTACCAACCAGTTCCGAAATTCTGTTTGCATAGCAGCTGCCATTTGTTTAAACCAGTGCAACCAGCAGATGAGTGCTGCTCACTATAGAATTAGCTTGTTGTTATTGAATTGTGGGGCAAAGGCACTTACCCTGCAACGATGTTCTGGTCGTGGTATTTCAGTCTCACACTCATCTGCTATGAGAATGCAAACCAAGGCAGCAGCTCCAAATGTCTCAAAAGCTACTTCCTGGAAGGAAGACATTGTTTCAAAGACACTGCAAGTTAATTTCTTGAAAGATGTTCTCACAAAACAGCAAACAACACAGATCAACATGTCTCAAAACGAGGTTTCTAGTTATGAATGCTTTGCAGACAGTGTGTATGCAAATAGCTGCAAATTAGTAGAGAATGCTGGTGAAGAAGGGTGTCTTACCTATTCTCCAAATGTCATTATTAGTGCAGTGGAAAATCTTGAGAAGAGGATTGTGCACTTCAAGTAAGTGATCTTTTCATTACACAAATTTCCAACACTGACATGTACCAGCCTTTAACAGGTTTATAAAAATCATGGTTATGTTGTTCCACTGTTTGGAGTTGATTCCTTGTCCTTACATAATAATATGAATTATTCATATAGTTCAAGACAGCTGGCTGTTTCAAGATTCTTAGATAGTATTTTATAGTGGCCCCCCTTTGACTTCCAAAGTATCTTTGAAGCAATGCTCATAGTATGTCAGGCCTTGGAGATGTTTTTAATTGGCCTCTTTTACCATGAATTTTTTGTTTTTTGATTACTACCTTGTTTTGCAGCTTATACCATGCAGAAATTTAGTTCTAAGCATTATTGTTTGTTTATAATAAATTTATTTAACTTTACCAATCTATTAAAGATGCTGTTGCCTTGAAAGTTGTTTGGTGGATGAATTAAGAGTAGAGGCGGCCTTGAATTCCAAAATATCTTTTAGGATGTCAGTAATTTAGTAGCATAATCAATGCAACTAGTTATGTCCATTATCCATATCAGCCCATCAATCTATTTGTATTTGATAAATCTGATCTGTGTGCTCCTAACCATTTTAAACAGGATAGTCACTGATAACATTGATTTGGAAATCCAGGCCAGGCATCAGTCAAAGAGTCACCAAAATAAGTCATTGCATTGGCCACACAGTTTTGCTGTCAAGAACCGTGTTAATTAGCTGACAGTAACCTTGATGATTCCCAGCCCCAGATGCAACTCAAAGACCTGCAGATGATCAAGATCCTGCCAAGTATGGAAGAGAAATATGCAATGCAATCCAGCATGGTAATGTTCGTCTTCTGGATCATTTGCAAGTACTTTCCAGCTTACAAAGAATTTAGCTCTGCTGTCATACACCATTTGCCACACAAGTATTCAAATGAGATGAGGCAGAAATCTGAACAGGTATATGAAAATGAAATTAACTGACAATAAAATTATTGAATTTATAATTGAGAATGATATTAATGCTATTATTTTTCTTGGAAAGGTTTAACATTGAAAGTGAATTTTAAATATTCTAAAATATTATTTCAGTGCCTTCTGGGGTTGGATTTTTTAAATACCAACAAGTCTGGTGATATGGCAGATCTTCTAAAGAAATTCCAGGAAGATCTTGTTCCCATGAAAGACGGCAATATCCTAAAGAAGGTGGTTGTTCATGGGGATCAGCTGACAGAGGAACGGACACGCAATGTTCAATGGACATACAAAATAGGGGAAACAGAGGCAGAACGTCTTGAGGGGTTGTAGTGCACATTTTTAGAGTTCCACCTTAAAATGTGCATGTGTGAGGTACAGTGGTTTAAAGGTGGTTTATGCAACTACTCTAAAGATAACTTGTTTCCCTACTAGTACCAAATTGCCTTCCAAGATGGTAAAATCTGGTTTCATAAGAAAGCAAAAATACAGTGCACACAGGAGATGCCACTTAACAATAAATATTCCTCGATCCCGAATGGGCTATGAGTCAATAGCCCATGAGGCCGAAAGCCGAATGGGCTACTAACTCAGAGGCCATGAAGGCGAGAGAAATAATAATTGTTTTGGTAGCTTTTCGCTACTAGTGGGCTATAACATATAGCCTAGTAGTAGCTCAAGCAATCAGAAAGCAGCATTGATAATAGACCACTAGTTGGATTTTACTAAAATGTGTTATATAACACCATGCCTTAACTTAAATCATTACCATTTGATCTGAACCATGTTTACAAGACAAAAGGTGAGGCTAAATACATGTATTGTCAACTTGTCTTTTTTAGTAGCAGGTGTTTTTTTCATAGGTCAGCAACAAAATATTTGTCAAAGAGGAATCTGCTGGTGAAATGGGCACTTCATTTTCAGAAATGAATAGATTAAGTGATAACTCCAATGCAAAGAAAGGTCCCACCAGAGATTTCAATGCCTATAAAGATTTCCATGAGTCGGAAACCATTGGCAGTATCCTTGCAGCATGGATGGAGTTTACAGGCATGGACAGTACTCAAGGTATACAAAAATTTGGTTTTATCAACGGAGTTGATAATGTAAATTGGCCACCGTACAGAGATTCTAAAAGCTGACGTTTCGAGCGTTAGCCCTTCGTCAGAGCGAATCGAGGGATTATGGGTTACGTGTAGTTTTTATAGTAGAGTAGGAGCTACGCTATTGGTGGTAACATGGCAACGTGAAAAATAGGAATATATTAGTTAAATGAAAAGCGTTCGTTAATACCGTGAGGATTAAGGGTACCGATTTGAAAGATGAATTTTTGTTCCAGATTCTTGCGGCTTTCCGTCGTACCTAGATGTAGGGAAAGGCCGCAGATAGCCATGTGTTTTTTGGAGTGGTTAGGCAGATTGAAATGGCGAGCGACTGGCTTGGATGCATCCTTGTCATTCTTCTCAACATCGCGAAGGTGTTCGCGGAATCGGTCACCTAGTCGTCTACCTGTCTCACCAATGTATAATTTATTGCATAACGTGCAGGTTATGCAATAAATGACATTTGCGGAGGTACATGTGAAACGATCGGTGATCTTAACAGATCGCTTAGGTCCCGATATCTTGCTAGTGTCTATAATTCAATCGCAACACTAAATTTTCCAAATTTTCCAACCTTTCCTCGGAAGAATGGGCGGCACTTAAAAATCTTAGTAAACGCAACGACATAGTTGTCAAATCGGCCGACAAAGGCGGCGCGGTAGTTGTTTGGCGGTCCGACCTTTACCAAAAAGAAGCTTTGCGGCAACTTTCGGATACCTCGTTTTATGCCAAAATCCCTAAAGATCTCACTTCCAACAATCAAAAACTTGTCAAAGACACCATTCAAAATCTTATAGTTAATCAAGAATTACCGGACACTGCCACTAATCTCATCATCAACACCCCTAGAACTTCGTGCATTTACTTCTTGCCTAAAATTCACAAACCCAACAACCCAGGTCGCCCTATCGTTTCTGCCTGTAGTTGCCCCACCGAACTCATTTCTAGCTACTTAGACAGGATTATGACGCCTATCGTCAAATCTTTGCCATCATACATTAAAGACAGTACACACGCACTACAAATTTTCCGCGATTTCAATTTCTCCGGCCAATACAAACTTATTTTCACCATGGACATTACATCTCTATACACAGTCATTCCTAATAGCGAGGGTCTTCAAGCACTTAAACACTTTTTCGATCAACGCACTGTCAAAGAACCTAGCTCGGAAACGCTCCTCCGCCTTGCCGAACTAGTTTTAACGCTTAATTGTTTTTCATTCGCCGGCAACTATTACAAACAAATTAATGGTGTAGCGATGGGCACAAGAATGAGACCTAGCTATGCCAATCTTTTTGTAGGATATGTTGAACACCAATTTTTTAGTCAGTACAACGGCCCCAAACCTGAACTCTACGGCCGTTACATCGACGACTGCATCGGCGCTATTTCATCCAGCAGAGAAGAACTCGATCAATTTATAACCTCCGTCAACTCTTTTCATCCGGCTCTTAAATATACCTGGGAAATTTCGGAAACTTCATTGGCTTTTCTAGATATCAACGTTTCTATTAGAGGCAACGTGCTATGTACTAGTGTGCACTACAAACCTACTGATTCACACAGTTATTTGTTGTATTCATCGTCACATCCATCACATGTCAAGAACTCCATCCCTTATTCTCAATTTCTTAGACTTCGACGTCTATGTAGTGATGACTCCGATTTTTCCAGCAAATCAGAGGAGATGTGCCAGTTCTTCGAAAAACGTGGCTATCCTGTCTCTGTGGTCAAAGCGGGCCATCAGCGCGCCCAACAATTTGATCGACAGTCATCACTACAAACGTCACAAAAAGATAAGAATGACAGAATTCCATTCACCCTCACTTTCCATCCTCATAATCACGCAGTCAAAAGCATCATTCTTAGTAATTTTAAATTACTCCAAAATGATCCCGAGACTGGTAGAATCTTTTCGCAACCTCCACTTATTTCATTCAAACGCGACAAAAACGTAGGCAACTTTTAGTTAGAAGCGCGCTCAAAACTAACGAGCAACCCGGCACTTTCAAATGCGCGCGCTCACGATGCAAAACTTGTCTTTTCATTGTTAACACTAGCAAGATATCGGGACCTAAGCGATCTGTTAAGATCACCGATCGTTTCACATGTACCTCCGCAAATGTCATTTATTGCATAACCTGCACGTTATGCAATAAATTATACATTGGTGAGACAGGTAGACGACTAGGTGACCGATTCCGCGAACACCTTCGCGATGTTGAGAAGAATGACAAGGATGCATCCAAGCCAGTCGCTCGCCATTTCAATCTGCCTAACCACTCCAAAAAACACATGGCTATCTGCGGCCTTTCCCTACATCTAGGTACGACGGAAAGCCGCAAGAATCTGGAACAAAAATTCATCTTTCAAATCGGCACCCTTAATCCTCACGGTATTAACGAACGCTTTTCATTTAACTAATATATTCCTATTTTTCACGTTGCCATGTTACCACCAATAGCGTAGCTCCTACTCTACTATAAAAACTACACGTAACCCATAATCCCTCGATTCGCTCTGACGAAGGGCTAACGCTCGAAACGTCAGCTTTTAGAATCTCTGTACGGTGGCAAATTTACATTATCAACTCCGTTGATAAAACCAAATTTTTGTATACTACTTCCCCACCGACGCAGCACCACAGTTTCTTTAGAAACTACCCCTTCATTCAGTACTCAAGGTAAGCAACTGAACAAGTTCTTAATCTAACTAGACCCTCCGTGAGGGTACACTGGGTTGTCTGTGGTACGTGCACCGTTCCAGACAATTTTTTCAAGCTGGGGGGTCATTAAGACCATTTAAGGGGTCACCCAGAAGTCATACCAGCAGAGGCGCTTTGGCTCACAGGTTCTCACACGTTCGTACCACGAAAAAAATCCTTCCTTGCGTAATATGTAGCTCTAACAGTGCACGATATTGTTTTGGTATTGTCTATCATTGTAGTGCCATGGTAGAAGCCTTGGGTAAATAGCCTGCGAAGACATGTGGTTACTAGCAAAGTACTGAACCCACAAAGATTGAAGAAAATAAATGGGAGGTGAGAAACATTGGCTTCTGGGCTGACATGTTGATAAACTTCTTTTCACCACAAGTTTAAGCGTGCCCTCTGAGCATCTGACAGCTTTGCAACACTAAAGTTTACTAAAGTTAATCCCTCTCCGACGGGATTAGTGTCTGGATGGGTGACCAAAAACATATACGCCTTCGTAAAACAGAAGCATTGGACCGAAAATACTATTAACGCTAACAAATGCGAACTTAGCAAGGTACAGATTTTGTTATCTTGCCTTATGCAAAAACAAATATTGATGCAAACGTAAATAAATATTGATACACAGTTTTTAGAAAGAGCAGAAGGAAGTTTCTAGGACGATCGCTCGAGAATAACATATTTACGGCATGAAAACAACATTAATTTTGAACCGTGAATATAGAATATAAACAGTTACGATCAGCAACAAACATTTTGGGAGATTTTTGCTATGTTCAATTTTGTTATTGTACGTTTTGGCTGCACAAATAAATCGCAAAATCGAAAGTGACATCGCCGGAATTCAGCGGGCGCCGTGATTACTGGTAAGTTACCGCGGCATGTTTACTTGCCAAACAGTGAAGCATCTGTGTCAAATGATGGCAGGATACCGGGTTTTCGTAAGTTTCTTTTTCTGTCAAGTGTTATAAAGTTTGACAATAAATGAGCGAATTCAAAACAAAGATCACAATCGCCCACCATTGTTTCTTCAAAGTCAAAGATTTACACTCCAAGACGAGGTTATTTATCACCAGGTAATTCCATCATTTTGGAAATAGCAGCTACTTTATTATTCACCGGCGTCACAATTTTTTGCTGATTTTGGGGCTGATTTTGTTGAAACTCAAGCACGCTTCCAACAGACCTGTTTATTTTCATGAAACCTTTCCTGCTTACAGAGTTATACTAAAAATATCCTCCCGTATCACGTTTCAACCTCGAAAATTCAATACACAACATGATATTATAATTCACAAAGGCAGAAAATATCACAGAATCCTTTTCCAGCGAAACATTTTATTGAAACAAACAACATAAGATGCAGTAAAACGCCATTCGCGTTGCAATGACTTTCCATTGCTGGTTAACGAGAATAACAAACTCACGAGGCAGAATGTACATTTATATTGAATTAAGTTAGCACAACAGAAAAACGCTAACCTCATTTTGACACGAAAATGCTTTACTATTGCCATAAAAACTATCGGTTTAAGCTCGCATATTATAAAACATGATGAATTCATAAAGGCCGCTTTTTCCAGCGAACAATTTTTTGAAACAAACAACATATTTGCTATTATTGCGTGCGTGAAGAGAAAAAACTCAATCGTGTCAAATATGCGCAATATTACAACAAACTAAAATTTCAGGATCAAACCGTTTCCATGAAGAACCTTTTCCTTGAATAATGAAGCACAAAGTAGACGACAAGCTTTCTTTCAAATAATTCTTGGCTGTCACATTTCCAACTTTTTTTTACCTGAAGACTGTGCAGAGTTGATCACAGATCCACTTAAGGTGTTCGATTCGTTCTCTGTCTTGTGGATCCCATAAGTTACCAGAGAATTTTCCATTTGGTTTCAGTGTTCTACATAACAGCACAGTTGGTAAATATTATTTTAGAAATGCAGTTCACTTTGATTTCTGCTCGACGGGCGACAGATTGTTGTCGAAGTCCATTACTCGTCGCTTTTGAGATTCCAGGTGTAGGTTTTCACTGCCCGCGGAGTTTATCCAACTGACTTTCCATTATTGAGCTCCATAAGGGTATATTTTGTTTAAGGATCCAGTAAAACGCCATTCGCGTTACGTGACTTTCGACGCCATTGCAGGCTAAGTTAATGATTCTACTGTGTCCACCAGAGAAATCTACGCAGTTCCACTACCCTCTCGATCTTAAGAAAATACGCGCAGAAGGCTCTATGCACAAAGATACCACTTACCAGGCGAGTGGCAGGCAAGACTTTTACCGACACGGAAGAAGAAAAAATAACACCGAACAAATGCCATCCATTTTTAGACTGGGATTGCCATACGGCAACCCAGTAATTAAGTCACAACAGCGAACTGGAGTTACACTAGAGTATAAAGTCATCTTAAGATGCTAAGTCACTTGTTGTTGGCTAAGTCGCTTCTTTTGGAATTAGGCCTCATTCCCTGTAAGCACAAAACCTTTTCAACAATGTATATTTCTTTGCATGGTATCTGAAAGGGATAATCAAACATTGATTAAAATGTAGACATGATGCACATAACTTAGCCCATTTCATGCAGTGGTCATAATTTCCAGATCAGTAGCATGGTTCACGTATACAAACGAAATTTGGCACATATAAATTACAATATCTCCTCAACGTTTACAGCTACAAAGCTGTCCCTTGGCACAAACAATGACAACATGTTGAACTACATATCCGCCAAAAATCATGGATATTTATTGAATTCTACATTTTTTAGAAATTTATTTTTAAAATTTACAAAAATGTGCATAATTCGGGCCGTCACGCGTAACATTCACACGCAGCAAATTATCATTTTGGTAACATTTCATGTTTTAACCACAAAAGATTTGAGCCCAACTAGTATCTCCATAAATCAAAATTATCCATAGATTTCAGCTGTATAGGTCAAACTTTGTCAGAAAAAGCTGTCAAAATAACGATTGCTTCAAAGATAAAATGGCCTCAATAACTCGAATGCTCACCTTTTCAACAGTCAATCCTGAAAATATTAGCCTAATTCCTCTTTACCATCCAGAGAACGAAGCAAATTTCTGATTACCAAACACTTTGAAACGCGCAATGTTTACACCTGATTTTCGCAAGGAAGGCAAAATGCAAGCAGTCTGCACGCGCGAGGCATGAAACTGACCTTGCTGATTTTCTTTCATGTGTCATTCTCAACTCACAACGATTATAAATAGCAATGTTACGCCATCTTTTAATCTTCCCCGACATTGCCCGCCATGTTTGTTTTCTAAATTCGCCTCCAGGCTCTTGTTTCAATAACTTCTGAAATAGCCGTCCATGATAGCCCATTGAAGGCGACAGTTTGACAAGTTTATGATAGCATTTTTAGTGAAAATCAAGGCAAACTAGCCGGCGGTGTGAGGCAAAGCAGGTGGCGGTATACCGCCGGTAACCGGCTTCTATTGAAACCCCTGTTGTCCGCATTCAAAATGGCGGCAAAACATTTATTGCTTATTTTGCCTGTTTCTGGAAGATCTCAGTATTTTATTACATTTGTTAATATTTCTAATGAATGATTCACAAAGTTACAAAAACTCTTATGAAGAGAGTATAGTATGTAAGAGTCAATTTGTATCCAAAAATGTGTTACAGTACTTTGCTTTAACGACTGTTGACAGTTCAAGTTAAGGGTGAGGACAAAACATGGATCCCCACCTTGGACCGGGTCCATGGACCCCCTGTCATGGACCGGGTCCATGGACAGTTTTTTTAAAATAATGAGAAATGAACAAAAACAGAAATAGAGCAAAAATAACATTAAAAACAACAACAACAACAAACAATACTCGATTGATCAGTATTATTCAATGCACAACTTTTACCTCATGCCAAAATGCTGCTTGTTCTTATGAATTGTTTCCTCTGATGGGTGAATTATGCTTTGGTGGAAAACGTTTTGACTGAGCAAATGTGAATTTTTTACTGCTTACAGTGAAACCTGTATTAAGCGGACACCCTCGGGGAATGCTGTAGTGTACGCTTAAGAGTCACTGTCACTAATTTTCAACCGGGACATGCAATAGCAAAAAAAATGAAAAATCTGAAAAAAATTCTCAAGATAGCCCTTGGTGAACTATTGCTAAAAATATAGATTTTACCTCGATCCGATAAATATTTTGGACGTACGGAGATAAACTTTGTTTCGCAGCTCTCAGACCTGGTTTTAGGCGTCTGATACCGCACACCACTGAGACCTCCTTTGAAAATTAAAACACCTTTTTTTACGAAACAGCAAGTAACTAATCAAATAAGGCAGACGATAATACACATTTTGAGTGGTTATTTTCTGAGTTTAAAATAAAACTGAATTTTTGGCAAACTTTCCAGTATTTACAACAATTCGAGCGATTTCTCGCTGCGCAAATTTCACAAAATCAAGGGCCTAAAATCATTGACTGGTACCTCGCCTGGTGTATCGATTGATCGCAAAATACACGCAATAGTTTCGTGAAATTTGAGCTCTTTTGATAATGGCGTACCGATGTCGAAAGGTCACATAAACATAACGTCAATATATTTTCGAAACTCAGCGCTTAGTAATATTTGCTATCACTCACAAACTAATGTTTACAAGACTTTTCCGCTTGATTGCTATAACTTGTAAGGAAAATTTGAAAGTTTGGCTTTTTTTTAGACCTCGAGTTGTAACGTGTAAAAGGGTCAAGGTCAAAGCAGTCTTAATGACATCAAATCGAAACATTTGTCATTCCGACATCGCTTTCTAACACTTAAAATGAGAATAGCATCTTTCGTACCTTGTATTAGGCTTGAAAAATCTGTCGCTGTATCAGCATTCTCGACCATTACAGAATTCACTGTCAACGGCAGAAATATATGCGTCACAGTCTTTGTTACAAGAGACCGCTGACAGAAACTTTGATTGTGGGCGCGATATTGTTTTTCTGTCGCTTCATATCCGACCCTAAATAACGATTTCGGTTGTAGAATACAAATAAAAAAAAACTCTGGCCTTCTCGATTATTTATAACTTCAACAAAACGCACTTAATAAATTATAGAGGAACGGAATAAACGGTACAAGAGATGGAATAATTCAGGTTGGAAGAACACCAGTATAGGT